>NW_007727663.1:373718-387530 GCF_000696425.1 Galeopterus variegatus
TTTTTTTTTTTTTTTTTTTTCCTTTTTGTCTTTTTTCGTGTCCGGCAACGGATCGCAACCCTCAGTGTCGAGCCTGCACCGGACCGGGACCGGCAACGGTATCGCAACCCTCGGTGTTGCTCCCGCCCCTCGCTCAGCCAGTGAGCGGCCGGTCTGCATGTGGGATCCGAACCCTTGGCAGGAGCGCCACCGCGCTTCCCAAGCGGCGCACTGTAGCAGTGCGCCACCGGGCCGGCCCTATTGCTTTATTTATCATTCCAAAATATACCTTAGTTCCTGCCACTCCTCTCCTTTTCATCTTCCATGGGAACTCATAACTCAGAGAGAAATGTCACCTGCTTCACTTATAGAACATTTATGAATGAAGATACGTTGTGCTAAGGTAAGACACCAGCCAAAGACCAGTCTGACAGATCTCCTATCTCCTCCTTGCAGTATTAGTACATTTTTGTTGCTTATAACAAAATACATGGGACTGGGTATTTTATAAAGAAAAACAAAATTTATTGCTTACAGTTTCTGAGGCTGGGAAGTCCAAAGTCCATCTCGTGGTGGCAACAGTGACCCAGGGGTCTCACACTGCAAGATGGTGGAAGCAGAGAGAGCAGATAGAGAGACAGACTCTCCTCTTTTAAAGCCCTCAGAACCAAGCCCCTGACCACCATTTTTAATCCATTCACAACTGCATGGTCCTACAATTCAATCACCCCGTCAAGGCTCCACCTTTCAATGACCATAATAGGATTTCCCACCCTCTTAAAAATCACAGTGGGGGCCAAGTTTTTAACTCATAAAACTTGGGGGACACAATTCAAGCTTCAGGGAGTTTGGGGGGGACATAATTCAATCCATTACACCTGCCTTGACCCTATACTCTAGTTTCTGAGGCTGGGAAGTCCAAAGTCCATCTCGTGGTGGCAACAGTGACCCAGGGGTCTCACAATGCAAGATGGTGGAAACAGAGAGAGCAGAGAGAGACAGACTCTCCTCTCCTTTTAAAGCCCTCAGAACCATGCCCCTGACCACCATTTTTAATCCATTCACAACTGCATGGTCCTACAATTCAATCACCCCCTCAAGGCTCCACCTTTCAATGACCATAATAGGATTTCCCACCCTCTTAAAAATCACAGTGGGGGCCAAGTTTTTAACTCATAAAACTTGGGGGACACAATTCAAGCTTCAGGGAGTTTGGGGGGGACATAATTCAATCCATTACACCTGCCTTGACCCTATACTCGAAGGCAGTGGTTCTTGACCTTGGCTGACCCTTTGAATGTCTTGATTACCTGGGGAACTTTAAAAATAATACAGATGCCTGGGTCCAACCTTCAGGGCTTCTGTTTTAATTGTCTGGAACAGGGCTTGGACATTGGTATACTGTATATATAAAACAGAGAACCATCGCTCCAGGTTAATTGATTTTTATAGCATTTGCTTTATATATTCAGCACTTTCTGGCCTTACATATTTACTTATGCTGTTTTTCATCCTTAGAAAGCCGTTCCCCAACTATATATGAATTTATCCTTCCAATCCNCTCATAAAACTTGGGGGACACAATTCAAGCTTCAGGGAGTTTGGGGGGGACATAATTCAATCGATTACACCTGCCTTGACCCTATACTCGAAGGCAGTGGTTCTTGACCTTGGCTGACCCTTTGAATGTCTTGATTACCTGGGGAACTTTAAAAATAATACAGATGCCTGGGTCCAACCTTCAGGGCTTCTGTTTTAATTGTCTGGAACAGGGCTTGGACATTGGTATACTGTATATATAAAACAGAGAACCATCGCTCCAGGTTAATTGATTTTTATAGCATTTGCTTTATATATTCAGCACTTTCTGGCCTTACATATTTACTTATGCTGTTTTTCATCCTTAGAAAGCCTTTCCCCAACTATATATGAATTTATCCTTCCAATCCCTGCTCACATGATTCTTTTCCATGTAGATTACCTCCAAAACTCCCAGCCAGAATTCTTCTCTCATTCCTCCAAACCCCTTGGGCCTATCTTCTGATACTCATTACTTTCTACTTGTATTATAGTAGCTGTGTCTAAGAAGCTGTACTGGATTGAACTGGGAGCTTCTTGAGGGCAGATGCCCACCCCATGTATCCTCACTTCCTAAACCACACCTAATGCATAGCTGGCATCTAGTCAGCATTTGCAGAGAGCATGGATGGATGGTTGGACAGATGGATGGATGGGGAACTGCCCTCACCACACTACTGAATGGATAGTGATCCATCATTTGGGATTTCAGGGTGCTTGGCAGAAAATCTTCAATCCAGCCCTCATTTCATCTCAGGGGCGATGGCCCCTTGGGCATCCTTGGGAGACAGAATGAAGATTACCCCGAAAGCATTGAAATGACATCCACGAAGATGGTAAACCCATACAGCTGGTCTCTACCAGGTGNTATTATCTTGTTTAATATGCACAATCACCTTTCAGAAAGACACTGCCACTTTCCTTGTTTTGTTTTGTTTTTTAAAAGATGACCGGTAAGGGGATCTTAACACTTGACTTGGTGTTGTCAGCACCACGCTCTCCCAAGTGAGCCACGGGCCATCCCTATATGGGATCCGAACCCGTGGCCTTGGTGTTATCAGCACCACACTCTCCCGAGTGAGCCACGGGCTGGCCCCACACTTTCCTTGTTTTAACAGATGGGAAAACTGAGGCTCAGAAAGAAATGTGCTCAAGGTTACCCAGCTACTAAATCGACAGTCAGGATTAGAATCCCGTCTCTCTGAGCCAAAGTCTGACCTCTTACTTACCCTGCGTTACTGCTGGGTTGAATCAGGGCAAATACAAACAGGTTCCTGACTGCCAAGCTCTAAAGAATACTGGAAATTAAAATGCTTTAAAAAAACCCAAATAAAACCAGTCAAGTGTGGCTTCCTTCTTTGGGCTCTGGGCTCATTTGTAGGACAGAGGTTGTAGCCCTCTGCAATCACTTGTCCAGTGTCACCCCATCCTGATAAACAATTCATTCCTTAAGAAGAACATATATATATGTTTGTGTTCTAAGGCTCAGTTCTAAGCTCAGTTCTAACCAAATGAGCTAACCAGCCAGCCCAGAAGAACCCATATTAGTCTATGTATCCTCCAAGGCTCTAGGTGATTTTCTTAGTGTCACAGTGTCTAGTACTACAGTGTCCAGGTAGTATATAGTAGGTGCTTGAGAAATGCTAACTGAATTCATAGCAACAACTATAAGAGTTGTATCAGTTAGCTAGTGCCATAGGAATGCTGCATAACCAACAACTCGAAAAACCCAGAGTCATGCAATAAATAAGCATTTATTTCTCACTCACACATCTGCAGGATTGGTTGGGGTTTGGCTGAACTAGGCTGAATTTGGCTGTGCTTGGCTCCAGGATGTGAGTTCTGCTTAGGTCTAGTGTCTTTCTTCTTGAATCAGTGAGCTACCTTAGGCATTTTCTTCCCATGGCATAAGCTGGAAGTGCTTGAAGTAGCAAGCAAAAACATACAATGTCGTTAAAAGCCTTGGTTTGAACTGGCATGCTGTCATTTCTGCCATATTCCATTGGTAAAAGCAAGTCACATGACCAAGCCCAACATCAATGGAGATGGCCATGGTGGGGGAGGTCTAATATTTGCTGAACAGCAATTAATTCACCAGAGTAGTTAGTATATATTAAAGGTTTACTATGTTCCAGGATTATTGAATCACTTTACATGTATTAACTGATTTGATTCCCCCAACAATCCTATGTGAAGTTCCTATTTTTACTCCTATTTAAGATATTGGAGCTCAGAGATGTTAAGTAACATGACCAGGGAGCGTACAGCTAGAGATTAACAGGGCTGGGAATTATTCCCAGGCAGGAAGTTCTAAAACCTCATGTGATGTAATTTTGTTCACATCAAAATGTGCTCCGTCTTCTTTGTTGAGGAGTTTACCTTTAATGTCTATCATGAGTTGAATGAAAATATATTGATATGTGGCACCATTGTGTAGATGCTGAGACTGGACTGTGACTTAAGGAAATCATGCCATATTTCAAATTTACTCATGTGTCATCACAAAATGCGAGAGCTGGGAGGAACCTCTGTATTCACCTAGACAAGTGGTTTTCAAACTTTGGGTTGTAACTCATTAACAAGTTGTAAAATGAATTTTTGAAAATGAAATAGAAAAAATGGAATAGAGTAAGAATATGTCAGAGTGCAGTGTATGCATTCAAGCAAAGGATTGTTTTATGAAACTTTTTCAGTTGTATATGTATAGATGTGTACTGGATCTCGGCATATAAATTATTTTTAACCATGACTTATAGTCAAAAAACCCCATTGATCCAAAGAATAAAAATAAGTAAGGAAAGAAAACAAACAAACAAAAGAAACCCATTGATCCAAGCTGATTATATTTAACAGCACTGTTTTTATATTTTCATCCTATTTTCCACTGAAGTTCTTAATCATTAATCTACTAGAGTTTAGTCTCAGTGCTTACTAACCATCACTAACCATTATGGGCACATTACAACTATTACATGCTCAGGAATACCTTGTGCGGAGGGATTAATTTACAATGTCCCTCCCCTCTTCATTCCAGTGAACCCTGCTTATGTTGGTGAAAGTAGCCCTGTCTCTGCTTGTGGAAACACCTCTTTGTCTGAATGTGATTGGCACAAGTCACCCCAAGGTAAGGCTTAATGGACAGTGACAAAAAAGTCAGCCCTAGAGAAGAAACACATTGAAGGCAGTCCAGACACGGTCATTTCCTTTTGGCCTCTGGTGTGCTAACTGATGCAGTACTTGCTTAATTTATCATAATGGGGTTTTCTTTGAGACCTGCAGTTTTCTTCTCTTCTGGGCATCAAGGTGTCTTCATTAGGAATCTTCTGGTTGTAAGTGACAGAAACCCAACTCAAATGGGCATTATTAGCCCAAAGGGAATTTATTGGCTCATGTAGTGGGAAGGGTATGGGGGAAACCTAAAGAAATGAAGGTAGAAATACCTTCCAGCACCTACTACACTGCATGGCACATAGTAAGTATTTTAGAGATGTTTGTTGGATTAATTTGCTGAATGAGTTACAAAAATCAGGTCCACAGAGGTTCAATGCCCAACATTTTGTTTTTAGTTTATTTTTCATCTGTACTTGATTCAGCTTCTCTTTAAGCTTGACCTCATCCATCTCCATCACAGTCAGGCCTTTTCCATGGGCCAGAGATCATGACCAATGTCAGGCCCACATACACACCCATCAGCTTAGCAGCCTCATTAGAAAGTCTTTTTTTCTCCCTGGGTCTGTCCATCAGTGATGGGGAAAGACTCTGACCAGCTCTGTTTGGAGCACATGCCCACACTTGGACCAATCATTTTTATCATAGAGGACATGATTGGGTTACCTGAATATCCTGTGGCTAATGTCTGTGTTGGTCGGGATGAGGTGCATTGATCAGAATTTTTCTGAATTAATCATACAATTATGATGGCAGAGTATGGAAGCAAGTGGATTGGGAAAAGACAGAAGGCTTTGAAATCCTTTAGGAATCTCTCTAAGGTTCTCAATGTGCAGGGATGAAGGTCTGATCAGAGGCAGAGACCAAGAAATGAAAAGGAAGCAACAGAGGAGAAAGGCTAGGAAATGCTGGAGCCAAAGAGAAAGTGTGTGAATAACAAGAAATACACTAATGGGGTACTCTATATAACAATGCAAATTGAGGGACCACATGACTTAAAATTCTCTCTCACCTTCCAGCCCCATAGCATATAAAATAACCATTAGCCTCACCATTCAAGAGCCTTCTCAAGGGGGTGTATATCTTTCATAAGAGTTGGGTACTACTACTTGGGAGGAAAACAGTGGGGATATCAATGATTACACTCTTCATGTGGTTCCCACTGGAGCAGAGAATAGCTTTAACTATCAAGGAGAAGAACTGCCTTTGAACTTCCAAGACTGCTCTGACTAGCCACCATGAGGTTTGGGGACCCTGGCAGAAGAAGAGTCTCCAAAAAGCAGAGAGAAGTAAAGAAAGAGAGGACGCGGAGATGATCCTGGCTTTCCTCATTTTGCTTTGTGTTTGTTCTGATTCTCAAGCCATGGGCAATTAATTGATGGACAGCCTCTTAATAAAGTGTAGCTTTGATGGATTATGCTATGCATCTAGGAAGGATCTGGCACATAGTAGGAATTCATAAATATTCATGAATGAATGACGTATCAGCATCTTGTTACAGGAAGTGATTAAGATCTTGTGCTTTGGCTTCAGACTAACCTGGGTTTGACCCCGCAGATCTACTGCTGGCTTAGTTTTGTGACCTTAAACAAATTACCTCATTAAACTTTAGCTATAAAATGGGGTTGATTTTAGTTCCTACTTCTCAGGGCAATTGTGAAAATTAAATGATATTCTCTATTTAAAGTACTTGGCCTGAGTAATGGCAGGTGTCATTATTGTTAACTGTTAACTATAGTTATTGGGGAAAAGGAGTACAGTACTTGAGTTCTAGTCCAATCCTGCCATTTAATGAGAGCGTGATGTGGGAGGTGGGGAGGGAGTTGTTCAGTTCATCTCTCTGCACCTCAGTTTCTCCAACTATTAAACAAGCAACTTGGCCTAAGTGATTTCTTTTTTTTTTTTGGCAGCTGGCTAGTACAGGGAACCAAACCCATGACCTTGGTGTTATAAGCCTGTGCCACCCAGCCAGGCTTGCCTAGATGATTTCTAAATCAGGTCTATTGGATAGAAATTGTGTTCAGGTGCCTGGCATTGAAATGGAAAAGTGACTTAGCAATAAAGGGATTTTTTTTTCTCATGTAACTGAAGTGTGGAGGAATTAAGTCCAAAGTTTGTACAGCAGCTCTACCCATGAAGTCCTCAAGGACCAAACCTCCTTCTGTAGCTTCATTCTCTACCATCCTTAGCGGGTGAATGTTCCTGTTCTTATTTTCAAAATGGCTGTGTCCAGGCACAAAGGAGGAGGAATGGTAAAGGGCAAAAGGTGAACCCAGGTAAACCGTCCCCTTTTAAAGAGCATTCCTGGAAGTCACATATCTCATTGGCTAAACCTGGGTCACAGGTTCACCTTTAGCTGCAAAGGAAGCAGGGAGAATTTTAACAGAGCGCAGTGCCTGCACAGAAATAGGGTTTCTGCTGGTGTTAGTAAAAGGGAGAATGGATATTGGGAGCTAAACAATAGCAGTGTCCACCACCCCAGGCAGTCAGGAGATAATGACAGTATCATTATAAACCCATCCGAACTGATGTAGGTATATAAAACTATAAATATAAAATATACCCCTTACTAGCCAGCCGCCAAGAAAATACAATATAATAAAATGTTCTAGGCCAGAGGCCTTAAATTAAAAAGAAAATCTTTCCGGGCCGGCCCGGTAGCGCACTGCTACAGTGCGCCACTTGGGAAGCACGGCGGCGCTCCCGCCGAGGGTTCGGATCCCACTCACAGACCAGTTCCCGCTCACTGGCTGAGCGAGGTGTGGGCACAGCGCCGAGGGTTGTGATTCCGTTGCCGGTCCCGGTCCAGTACGGGCGCGACACTGAGGGTTGCGATCCGTTGCCGGACACGAAAAAAGACAAAAAAAAAGGAAAAAAAAAAAAAGAAAATCTTTCCCTTTGATTATGAGTCATTTAGAAGGATCTCTGCCTTCTGTTTCTAGAATTCCATTGTCTTTAATGGAGAATTCTGCTTCCGATTTCTTAGCTACCAAGACAGAATTCTCTGCAGAAAAATGCAACTCGTCCTGAGGAGGCCTCTCTGGGGGTAGATGCAGGAGTTATGTTGTGATCTGCATGGGGCTGACTTTGGTGATCTCATCTTGGCGTTTGTAAAAAACGTGAATGGTGCGTCCCTTTGTGACTGCCATCACTTTTCCGTGGGGAGCCCTGACCGTGCTGGTGTGACTGCTGTATGAGGTCTTTGGAAGCCCAGCCCAGTGGAGAATAAGACTTGCAGGGGACAAGAGATGCTATCTGAAGGCCAAGTGAATGAAATCATTATAGAGATTGAGAATGCTCCATCTGGTGTCCAAAGCCATTCATCCTCAAATCAGACTTCTCAAGAAAAGACCCTGGTAGACTCAAGCTTTAGCATAGCTTCATCAATATCTGACATCGATGCCAGAGACTCTCAAATTTTCAGCAAGAGGAATGACAAAAAGGGCAACTGGTTGTTACCGTTTTCAACATCTTTGAATGAGTCGCTTTCTCAGACCCTTCATAGCCCAGAATGCATGGGTGTAGATACTCCTTGTACTTCCTATGAAACCATTCAAGGTAGTAAAACACTGGGGAAGAGGAGTTAGGGAGGTGGCTAAGAAGGGTTCCAAATTTTCCACAGGGTTTTTTACTTATAAGACATCAAGTAATGTTGAAGGTTTGCTAGGTGAACTAAGGATGCTCAGGACAAAGGAAGGGATCGCTTTGAGACCTCCCTACTAACAAGAGCTGACCCTGATCAAGCTTATTTTTGTGTCTGCTGCTCTGCTGAACACCTCCTTTATGTTACCCATTGAATTTAGTTTTGTTTACTTCCCACATTCCACCCCTTTGAGGCAAGCATTTCTATTTGCTTGATGAGGAAACAGGTTCAGAGAAATTCAGTGACCTGGCAGATCTGGGATCCAAATGCAGGTCTTCCTGAGTCCTTAACCATTGGAATGTCCCTTGTTGGTCCCATACCTCCCCACCATCCTTCAAATAGGATGCCTTTTAATGCCAAATCCATCATGAAGCCAGGTCTTAGCAGAGACCTCCCAGCATCTCTGCTTCTGAGGCCAACAGAGAAGCTGTTTCTGCTTCACCCCATAATACTGCACCATGAAGTCTAGCAGCTCTAGTTAGAGTACTGTGTTAATAACGCCAGGATCAAGGGTTCAGATCCCTGTACCAGCCAGCTGCCAAAAAATGAATAAGAAAGCCTAGCAGCTCTCAGTGATTTCTGTGAGCAGAAAAAATTCAGTCACACCAAAGCATTTTGTGGATTTAGCCCTTTATTGAAGATTGGGGTGTCATCTGTCACACACTGTCTTGCTGCATCTCTGTGTTTTCCCCTTTTCCCCTGTTCTCCTTTCTTTCTCTCCATCTATTCTTTTTTCCACCTCAGGCGAGACACAAATTCCTCATCTTCCACAGTGTGATTTGGTGGCCTTCTTTGGGGGACTCTCCGTCTACCTCAACTATACGGTTAAAGTGAACAGGGCACTTCATGAGGAGTTCCAGCTCAGGGATGTGACCAAGGAGCCTGCTCCCTCTGCCTCTCAGCCATCTCCAGCTCATCTTTGCCCCAGCCAGTCCCCCACTGGTTTCCCTCACGGGGACAAGATAGTGACGGCTGTTTCAGGCATCATGTGCAGACCCAGTATTCAGAGGAAAAAGGAGCTGTCTTCTTGTTTTTTGCTTTTTTGGGGAGAAGGAAGAAATCTTTTCCAATAAACTTTCCAGCAGACCACCCATCAGAAAACATTGGCCAGCACTGTCTCACATGCCTGTGCTGAAACCAGTCACCTGCAAGGGGGATGGGACTGATGGGATTGGCTTAGACTCAATGGGACCTGCCCCTTGTGCCTGGAGATGGCCTGCCCTGAGGAAGCTCATGGCCTGTGAGGCAGGTGGGGAAGATTTCAAAACACAATCAGGATTCTATTAACAATGGCGGGGGAATGAATGACTTTGAGGTAGGCGACCAACAGCAGCTGCCACACTAACCAGAAATGTGAATTCGTGAAGGAAGTCCTTTCAGAGGTGGAAGAGCATAGGACAATAGTCAAGGAATGTGCAGAAGGCACTTGACCTGGAATTCAGGGGCAAAAGGAAGTAAGCTGGGGTATTAAAGAGAGAAGAGACAGACCCACCAAGAATGCAGGATCTTGCTGGCTTTGCTAATTGTTTTTGTTATGGGAAAGAGAAAAACACTGAATCGGAATAGAGTACAAATGTTACCATTTGCTTTGGCTTTGAGCTTTAACACATGTATATTTTCTTGGTCTCTCGGTGATTTTTGGAATCCCCAGGTTCATATATTTTTCTTTTCTTGTGCTTTTATAAAATCATGCTCTAACTTTGATGCCATATTTTAAAATGTTATGATTCTGTTCAAGGAAAAAGAAATGAAACTTGGTTTATTTTCTTCTACAGCACAAAAGTTAATTGCATCTCTGATACCCATGACATCTAGAGACAGAATTAAAGCCATCAGGAACCAGCCAAGGACGATGGAAGAGAAGAGGACCCTTAGGTATGAATCAAAGGCTTTTCTTCTTCCCCAGATATCATGGGAAACTCCATCTTCTGCTTTTGTCCCATCTTGAAAAGATAAGAAATAAATAAATGCAAAAGAAGAGACAGATCTTTCTGAGTAATCTCTGTAGGATTACATAGACACTCCTCTGTCTAGGAGCGGGAGCTTAACTCCCACCCCCTCGGCTGGAGTACGGGCTATGCTTGGTGACTTGCTTCAAGACAGTAGAGGGTGGAAAGGGGGGGAAGTAACTTTCTAGTGGGTAAGTCTCGCTAGCACTACCTCGGCCAGGTGCTCGAGGTTAACATCCCCCCCTTGATAAGTCATCCCTCAATAAGTCCTGTAACAAGAAGGGCATGTCCCCTCTGTGGTGCTCTCTCCTAAAACCTATAACCCAAGTCTAACCAGAGAAAAACATCAGGCAAATCCCAACAAAGGCACATTCTACAAAATACCCAATCAGTACCCCTTGAAACTGTCAAGGTCATCAGAAACAAGGGAAGTCCAAGATACTGTCATAGACTAGAGGATTCTAAAGAGGTGTGACAACTAAATGCAATACAGTATCCTAGACGGGATCCTGGAATAGAAAATGGACATCAGTGGAAAAACTAGTAAAATCTGAATCATCTGGAGTTTAGGGAATAGTAATGTACCAATGTTGGTTTCTTCATTTTGACAAACCTACCGTGGAGATGTAACATGTTAATGAGGGAAACTGGTGAGTGGGATATGGAAGCTCTCCGTACTGTCTTTGCAACTTTACTGTAAATCTCAAACTACTCTAAAATTAAAGGTTTACTTTTTTAAAAAAGGAAGACCTTAGGGGCTTTCTAACCCCAGGAATTTAAAAACAACAGTGAGGGCATTTTAGACTTCAGACTTCATATTTATTAGTTCTTGATCTTTTTTTCTTTTAGCAATTTATAGTACATAGTTGGCAAAAACTAGTAGACTGGATGTAGTGATTGCTAATAAGTAATTCAACGGTTCTGTTTTTCTGAGGTTGCAAAGATAAATTTCAAAGCCTGGCAGGAGAAATAGATATATCAACAAGCGACTTGTAAAGACCTGAAGGGAATGATACAGTCTGCTGGGGCAAAATGGGGAGGCGGGGGCATTTGAACTCAGCCTTGACATGGGGGTGGGCATTTGAAGTGGACCAAATAAAGCCAGGAAAGTACCAGAACAAAATAGATGTGGTGAGTTCATGGAAGGATAAAAAGACCTACTGTGATTGTGTCTCTCAAAACACTTTCATTTCGGGCTGGCCCGGTGGCGCACTGCTACAGTGCGCCGCTTGGGAGCGCGGCAGTGCTCCCACCGAGGGTTCAGATCCCACATACAGACTGGTTCCCACTCACTGGCTGAGCGAGGTGTGGGAGCAACACTGAGGGTTGCAATCCTGTGGCCGGTCCCGGTCCGGTACGGGCGCGACACTGAGGGTTGCGATCCGTTGCCGGACACGAAAAAAGACAAAAAGGAAAAAAAAAAAAAAAACACTTTCATTTCACATTCTGAATGGCTCCCTCTCTCATGGAAGCACCCCAAAGACCTTTCAGCAGGATTTCTTGACCTCAGTGCAAATGACATTTGGGGGCTGGATCTTTCTTTGTTGTGGGGGCTATCCTGTTCATTGTAGGGTGTTTAGCAGTATCCTTGGTTGGCCTCTACCTGGTAGATGCCAGTAACACGTACTCCTCTCCCCCTCCCCTGTCTGACAACCAGAAAGTCTCCAGACATTGCTAAGTGTCCCCTGAGGGGGAAAATCGCCCCAGGTTGAGAACCACAGACTTATAGGAACACCCCCAACCCCGTGTTATCACCTATTCTCCTCTCTTCC
Organism: Galeopterus variegatus; assembly: GCF_000696425.1. Taxonomy (NCBI): domain Eukaryota; kingdom Metazoa; phylum Chordata; class Mammalia; order Dermoptera; family Cynocephalidae; genus Galeopterus; species Galeopterus variegatus. The sequence continues at coordinate 385,808 of NW_007727663.1, forward strand.
CTTTGCTTATTTCTTTCCAGCCACCCTGGCCTCCTCTCTGCTCTGTCCCCCCTTTGGGGCTTTGTGTGGTCTGTTCCCTATACATGGGCCATCCCCTTATCCAGACAACTAACTTCAAACAGTGTGATGCTCAGGTATCACCTACTGCAAATTGTAATATGTTCCCCACCCCAGCATTTCCCATCTCTACCCTGCTCTGTTTTTTCTTTTTCTTTCCCGTAGTACAAATCACCTTCTAATATACTACATGGTTTACCCATTTTATTATTATATTTATTGTTTATTGTCTTTCTCTTCCAACTAGGATGTCACCTCCACGAGCCAGGGAGATTGGTTTCTTTTGCTTATAGCCTGGGACCGTGCCTGACACATAGCAGGCATTCAGTTACTATTTCTTGAATAAATGTATAACAGCACTGGTGTCTCTCATTTTCTCCTGCCATTCCCCACAGGAAAATAGTTGACAAAGAGAAAAGTAAACAGTCCCATCGTATCCTTGAGCTCGACTGCTGTGCTCAGTGTCTGAACTCTGTTTTACGGGTAAGTCAGCCGTTATTGCAGTCAGTAAAATGGGCACAGCAAGTGGGTAAAAACCAGGAAGGCGGAGAGTGAGGGTAAAAGCGGACCCAAGGGGAAGAAGAACCAAAATTCAGGGCTGTTTTGTTGGCAAGAGCCATCGGGTTAGTTTAGATGTGGGGAAATGAGTGGCTGTGAGGAAGGTCTAAGAAGTCGCTGAGTTAGTTGGTCAATGTGGCCATTGTGAATGTCACCTTCTTCAACAGCAAACCTGGGAAGGTAATAATAGAACTGCCTTAGAGTGTGGTTGTGAGGATTACATGAGATAACCTTTGTAAAGGTACTTAGCATGGTGCCTGGCACATCATGCCGTTCTAGAAATGGTGGCCGTTCTTGCTATCATGGTGCCTGATCAGGAGGTATTTATTGAGTGAATATCAAGCCACCCACTTTGCATCCTGACCCCAGGCTTACCGGAGATCCAAGAACAGCCTGTCGGAATTCCTCAGTTACATCAGCCCATGGCAGAAGACGCTGAAGGTCATCGGAGGCAAGTTCGGAACCAGCGTCCTCTCCTATTTCAACTTTCTCAGGTGGCTTTTGAAGTTCAACATTTTCTCATTCATCGTGAACTTCAGCTTCATTGTAATCCCTCAGCTTACCGTGGCTGAAAGGAACACCCTCCAGTTCACTGGATGGGAGATTTTAACTGGGACGGTAAGTTCCTCATTTCCCTGACCCAAGTTCAGCACCTTGGAAACTGAGGGACAGACATTGCTGGTGACCTACCCAGACCTCTCATTTTGCCTGCAGGTTAAATTGATGGGGAAAATGGGTGTTTGAAATGTTTTTTCCTCCCAAAGTAACACGCAACATAATGGAATTTCTGTCTCCAGAAGTAACCACCAGGAACAGTTTGTGTTGTCCACAATCTTTTTTGCACATCTGTGGACACAACTATTCATGCACACAGGCATTCTTTTCTTTCTTTCTTACAAAAGATGAATTATTGTCTATGACTTGTTTTCTTTGCACCTAACAATATGTGGTTTGACATCTCCTTTTGGTGTTCATAGACCTATGTTTTCTTTATTTTAAATTTTTACTTCTACAAAATACAACGGTCCTTTTAGAAAATTCCTACTACAGAAGAGGACTAAAAGAAAGTCCATTTTACTTTTTTTCCCTCGTCTAACTCCCCAGTCCA
>NW_007727664.1:0-469 GCF_000696425.1 Galeopterus variegatus
AATATAGAGAACACAAAATTGCATCTTTTTGTGGTTTTAATTTCTATTTTTCCAATTGTTGATGAGATAACACATCTTTTTATATAATTTTTTGGCCATGTTTGTTTCCTCATCTAGAAAATGCTTTTTTATATCTTTTGTTTGTTTTCCTATTAAAAAGTTTCCCTTATTGATTTATTTGGAATTCCATATATATTCTTGATACTAATCTTGTTTTTAAAAAGTGTGGTTATATACGTTGCAAAGACANAAAAAATGCTCAACATCATTAGTCATTGGGGAAACACAAATTAAAACCACATTGAGATATCACCTCATTCCAGTTAGACTGACTACAATAAGAAAGACAGAGAATAACAAATGCTGAATAGGGTGTGGAGAGAAAGAAATGCTCCTATTCTCTTGGTAGGACTGTAAATTAGTACAACCACTATGTAAAACAGTATGGAGGTTTCTCAAACAACTACAG
>NW_007727664.1:1265-6651 GCF_000696425.1 Galeopterus variegatus
ATGGATGAACCTAGAGAAACTTATGTTGAGTGAAATAAGCAAAGCACAGAGGGATAAATACTGTGTGTCCTCACTCATAAGTGGGAACTAAGAGAGAAGTAAGGAAAGAAAGATCACAGTGGTGTGTTGTACTTCCAGAGGTAGAGAGCATACCTAGGGATACGAAGCAGAGTGGGGGAAAGGGGAATGGGGAGGGAGATTGGGGATAGTTGGGTGGGGTATAAGTGCAACTTTTAGTAGTGCCAGTATAGATCTGGACATCACATCTTGGACACAAGTGGTGACAATCAGCTTTGTATCTCGTGAATATTCATAACCAATAACAGAAGTACTATGTAAAAAAAGAAAAAAAAGGAAATTAAAAAAATTTCTTTCTTCTCAGGCCCTTCTGATGCCAAAAAATGAATAAATAAAATAAAAGACCCTGGCACCTCCTCTCTCTCTCCCACTTCCTCTCGCCATGTGATCTGCTTGTACCCGCCGGCTGCCTGCCGTTTTCTGCCATGAGTAGAAGCAGCCTGAGGCCCGCAAAAAATGAATAAATAAAATAAAAGACCCTGGCACCTCCTCTCTCTCTCCCACTTCCTCTCACCATGTGATCTGCTTGTACCCGCCGGCTGCCTGCCGTTTTCTGCCATGAGTAGAAGCAGCCTGAGGCCCGTGCCAGATGCGGCTATCCCAGAATCGTAAGCCAAATAAACCTCTGTTCTTTACAAATTACCCAATCTCAGGTATTCTGTTATAGCAACAAACAATGGACTAATACACTTGGCTTGTGGACATCACAAGCCAGAATTGGTGAGAAATTAGTGACCCTGGGAGCAGCCCTCAATCAGTGAGGTAAGAAAGTTGGTGAATGAACATACCAGCTTCTTTACCCTGGTGAAGTACATTACTCAGAGATGTGTTCTGCATCCTTTCTCAGGGGTTCCCAGTAAGACTGAACCCCAGTTGCAAGTTGTTAACCTGTTTACTTTCGTATCCTGTCCTGGGTTTCTTCCCTTCACCCTCTTACTTTTGCTTTGTCTTGCTGGAGTTTTTTAGGAATCACTTCCCAGTCAGCTTCTGAAAAGATCCAACGTAAGAGATTTTAATTAGGCTCTGAGTTAGTTGATATTTTTATTTTTTTTTCAGTTAAAATCCTATCATCATTGCAGTACAGAAAACACATACAAGCAGAGCCACCGTGGTTGACAGGTGTGGGGGATCTGTGTGTACCCTCATGCTTCCTTTTTCCCTCTTTCTCCACCCCCAAACAGCTCAGTGGAACACATGCCTTCTTGGAAACAGTTTGAAAACCTCTAGACTCAATGTTTTCTCTCATTTAAAAGTTTTATCTCATTCTTTCACTGAGTTTCTTTACCAAGTATTGCACACTAATTACCAAACCTTTAGCATATGTAATAGTGGTACATTTATTTATTCTTTCCTTGAATATAGTATTTCCAATAATCCCTCTCAGAGGTGACCAACACAATTTCCCAAAAGTAGTTATAACTTGTTTCTATTCCATACACTATCCACTCTATGACTAGTTCAATTGCACATTAAAGAGAATCAACTCAGTTAACCTTGATTCCTTGAATTAAGAGATTGTATAAATTCTAGCTGAAGTCAATGCTGACTGAACTTTTTTTTCCCAGAGTGTGACTTTTCATATAATATACTTATTTAATGGACACACATAACAGTAACTTATCTTGGAGTGTGACAGGCAAATTTTCTGGGAAAAAAAATCAATTTCCCTCTTTCAATATTTCTTTTAACAAGGCTGAAAATCATATATCTTAACACAGAATGTTCCCAAGCTCTGTGATTAACATGCAAAGCTGTTTCTTAACAGCTTACTCTCACTTTTAAAATGACATTGAGCGTTTGGTGGTACTTGTTCTTAATTTTTAAACCTACTCATTTCATTATGCCTAACACAAACCAGAACACCTTTGCCATAAATACCATATAACAGTTATTTTTCACAAGGTCGTAATTTTCCTAAAATTAGCTGGACTGTGTTAATTATATAAATTGAATCCTGAGAATTTAATAAGAGTATTTGTAGGAGTACAATAGTGTTTTATAGGAAAATATCAGGAAAAAAATCTCCAAATCATTTTGGCCTCCGTTTAATGAGACCAGGAAAAAGAGATCCACTGTTGGTGGTCACAGTCTCTTGTAGACAGCTGAGTGATTAGGTCCTGGCTTTGCTTTGTGCAATTAAGAAAACGTACCCAAAGCATCTCACAGTAGAACCCTGCAGTTAGAAGTAAGCTCCAAGAGTTAAGCGCTCCAGATACCTTGATGCTACCTTTTTTAGGCAAGGTTAGACTGCATCTTCACTTTCTGTTTTCTTCTAACAGAATGTCCTTTCTCCCCACCATATATCTTGTTCTGTTTATCTATTGCTGTGTAACAGACTACTCAAAAACTTAGTGGTTTAAACAGTAGATTATTATTCTCTCTAATGCTTCTGTGGGTTGAATGGACTAAGCTGGATGATTCTTGCTTATGATCTCCCATGGAATTACAGCCGGAAAAGAGCAGAGGCTGGAATCATCTGCAGGCTCAACCAGGCTGGATATCCAAGAAGGCCTCTGCACTCACAGTTGTGTGCCTTTGTTCTCCTCCTTGCGGCTGCTGTCTCCAGCAGACAGCCTGTTTTTTGGCGTTTTTTGTTTTTTCCATAAGCAATAGGGCTCCAAGAGGAAGAAAGGGAAACTGCCAGTTCTTTCAGAAAACAGGCCCAGAACTGGCATTTCCTTCATGCTCAGTTGTTCAAAGCTCTGGCAGGCCAGCCTGGACCCAACGGAAGGGACAGGACCTCATTACTCAGTGGGAGGGGAAGGCGGAAGAATTTGGAGCTGTCTTTAAAGTGCCACACCCCTCACTGAGGGGTTTGATCTCTGTGTCTTGCTTGCTTCTTTTCTTTCCTTTGCTTGTTTTTTTTTTTTTTTTTTTTCCCCTCCTGTTTGCTGGAGGATAAACTCATTAAGTTGGCTTGTTTTGTTGTGTATCATTGTATATATTCAGAACTCTCAGAGGAATTCCTCAGTCGGTCTCCTCCCATCAGTTTACACACCTTTCTGTCCTGACTGTACCACTTCTCATGGGCTGGACTCTCCTCCATCCTGCAAGCTTCTATCTCATCCTTCTGCCTCTGCATCTCCCATGCTTGACTTCTCTAGTCTCCAGTACGGTGATTTTTCTCCTTTCTTCTAGGCATGGTTACATGTTTCAAAAAGGTCGGGTTTTTGTTTTTGTTTGTTTGTTCTTTTTACTCTAGCATCCACAATATCTGGATTATACGACACAAATGAAAGGGATGCATGTCTAGTCTATTCAATAATATTGATAACAGCACTTTGAGAGTTTATAAGTATCAGATAGAGTTATGGAAATTTACATGCATTTTCTTATTTAGATCTTTAGAACCATTTATAAGATATTATAAGCCCCATTTTACAGATTAGGAAAATAAGGCATGGGGAAGTTAAGGATTAGAATCTTTAAATGTATTAGATAAAGAAAAATTATTTTTATGGTGGTTATACCTATTTGTGTTTTCACAAGGTATGTGTGATATTTCCCATTGCCCCACATTCTCCACAGCATTTATTGTTAAGCTGTTCAGTTTTTGCCAATATAGAGAACACAAAATTGCATCTTTTTGTGGTTTTAATTTCTATTTTTCCAATTGTTGGTGAGATAACACATCTTTTTATATAATTTTTTGGCCATGTTTGTTTCCTCATCTAGAAAATGCATTTTTATATCTTTTGTTTGTTTTCCTATTAAAAAGTTTCCCTTATTGATTTATTTGGAATTCTATATATATTCTTGATACTAATCTTGTTTTTAAAAAGTGTGGTTATATACGTTGCAAAGACAAGATTGTCTGGGTTTTTGCTTTGCAGTTATGTGGAAAAGGAAATGACTTTTGATTAATTTTATGCCAAAAAATCTTCCTACTGCCTTTATACACACACACACACACACACACACACACACACACACACACACACACACACACACGGAGGGTGCTTGGTATGTATAAGTATATGTATGTATTTCATCTGGGAATAATGTAGATTTCTCTTTTTTATCTTTACATCTTTTACTTCTTCATTTTTCCAAACTTCATTGTCTAGTACTTTCATTATAGGGGTATATGGGAAAGGTTATAATGGATATTGTTTTCTTACAGTAATAGAGAACGCTTTATTACTTTTTACCATAAACAAAAGAAGTATGGGGCCGGCCTGGTGGCGCACTGCTGTAGTGTGCTGCTTGGGAAGTGCGGTGGCGCTCCCGCCGAGGGTTCGGATCCCACATACAGACCGGTTCCCGCTCACTGGCTGAGCGAGGCGCGGGGGCAACGCCGAGGGTTGCGATCCCGTTGCCGGTCCCGGTCCAGTATGGGGGCGACACTGAGGGTTGCGATCGAAAAAAAAAAAAAAAAAAAAGAAGAAGTATGTTGCCTTTTGTAGAATTAATTACTAGTTACTTACGAAGTTTTTTTTTCTGAATGGATAGATTTATCTAATGATTTTTCTATCTATCTATCTATCATCTATCTCTCTATCTATCTATCTATCTACCTACCTATCATCTATCTATATGTTAAGAGGGTAACGTGAGTTTTCTCCCTTAATTGTTTATTGTGGAAAAGCATATGAAAATATTTTCAGGGTTTTATCAACCTTACATTTCTGGGATAAAATCAAAATTGGTCGTGATGCTTTATTTTTTTCTTACATTGCTTTATTTTGCTGGCTAATGTTTTAAGATATTTTGCATTTATAATTATGAGTGAGTTTGGCTAATTTTTTCATTTTTTTCTAATGTATTATTGGGTTTTGTTGTCTAGATTATATATAATTTATNATATATATTCTTGATACTAATCTTGTTTTTAAAAAGTGTGGTTATATACGTTGCAAAGACAAGATTGTCTGGGTTTTTGCTTTGCAGTTATGTGGAAAAGGAAATGACTTTTGATTAATTTTATGCCAAAAAATCTTCCTACTGCCTTTATTCACACACACACACACACACACACACACACATGGAGGGTGCTTGGTATATATAGGTATATGTATGTATTTCATCTGGGAATAATGTAGATTTCTCTTTTTTATCTTTACATCTTTTACTTCTTCATTTTTCCAAACTTCATTGGCTAGTACTTTCATTATAGGGGTATATGGGAAAGGTTATAATGGATATTGTCTTCTTACAGTAATAGAGAACGCTTTATTATTTTTTACCATAAACAAAAGAAGTATGGGGCCAGCCCGGTGGCGCACTGCTGTAGTGCGCTGCTTGGGAAGCGCAGCGGCGCTTCCGCCGAGGGTTCGGATCCCACATACAGACCGGTTCCCGCTCACTG
>NW_007727664.1:8343-9235 GCF_000696425.1 Galeopterus variegatus
TTTTAAGTTATCATTCAGTTCTAAGTTTTCCTTTCTGATTTCTTAAAAAAATTTGAGTTACTTGTACAAATTATTCTTTTTTATCCTTTTTATTGTAAAGTGACAGAGATTCAAAAAACCACACAAACAAATGTGTACCTTAATAAAATATATTGCAAATACACTTGAAATTACCATCCAGATCAAGAAATAGTACTTTGTTGGTCACCCCAGAAGTCCCTCTGTGTGCCCTGTCTCAATCATAAATCCCTCCCTCTTCTCAAAATGACTATTATCCTGACTTTTAAAGTAGTTATTTCTTTGCATTTCTTTATAGTCTAACCAACCCAGTTTGTTTTACTAGATCCTAATCTTGACCATTTTATTATTTTTTGATGCCCTTTCTTTTTAATCTACAGCTTTTTTGTCTTTCCCCTTTTTAAAAAAATTCATTATGAATATTCATGAGATACAAAGTGATTGTCATCCCTCGTGCCCATGATGTGAGGGCCAGTTTCACACTGGTAGCATGCCCGTTACCACAAACTGCATTTGCACCCTGAGTCCCCCACACATCCATCCCCAACCTCCTTCCCCCTCCCCTTTCCCCCCAACTCCACTTTGTAGCCCAAGAAATGTTCTCCTCCTCTGCAATTCTTTTTCTTACATTTTATCTGTTGCAGACCATGACCCATTTATCATAATCAGGATTTTCCTAATACATAATCTTGGTGCAGTGTGCTAATTGCACATTCATGTTTCTCCATTTTCTGTATTTCCAGCAAATAGGTGACTAGATAAAGCTGTAACCAAGTAAATACCATTCTTTCTGTATTTATAGCTGGAATCCATTATATCGTATTTTCTTGAAGTGAAGAAGATTTGGATTAGCTAGCTATTTATTAGTTATCCT
>NW_007727664.1:9245-11365 GCF_000696425.1 Galeopterus variegatus
CCAGATCTCCCAGACAGATCTTGCTGGTTTCCCCTGGGAAAAATGCTTCGTTTCTGCCATTAAAAAAATGACATTAAACCGAACTTTCCTTTAGTTGCTATATAAACTCCAAATGGCAAACTCTTGTGCTCCTGGATTTTATAAAATTAAAGCATAAGCACCAAATGTTTTCCTTTCCCACATCAGAAGACACCTTTGAGATAATGATCTCACTTTGAATCTCTCACACCGACTATTTATAAACCATACACGCACCTGTAATTTTTGAGTCAGTGGTAGTGAATGCCTTTAAAAACAAAATTCGATAGATGGCGGTAGTAACCCAGAGCATGCACACTGTGAGGGCATGACATTATCTTTCTAATTTTGCTTGTGTCTGGTGAAAATTTTTGGTAATCATGCTAGAGTTAATTGAAACTGCATGAAAACAGGAGTTCAGAGAATCTTTTGATTACCTGGTTCAGACTCTTCAATTTAGGCAATAGAAATGGCATCTTTAATTTTGGGGTGTCATTTTTTTCTTCCCTCTAATGGGTTTTGGAAAAAAACCAGTAAATAAATGGAAAAATATTATGCAGATGAGAAATAATGTTTAAAAACATCATTCTGGTTATAGTTCAGCTTGGGATCAATTTAGAAATTGGAAATCAGGTTATAAATGGTTTGGTTTAATGACAGAAAATATGTTTTATATCGATGTCTTATGAGGCCCTGAAACTTTTAATTCTTCTTACTTGCTGGATTCTTTCATGAATTAACCACTATCCATAAAGTTAAAGATTATTTAAATCTAGAAATAGACTTTTATATTTTTGAAACAGTTCTTCAACTTTACAGAAAAATAAGCAAGCTGGAGTATGATTTCTTTTTTTTTTAAATATGATTCATATTTTACTCTTTTTGTAGTTTTACCTTTCAGGATATTGGCCCTTTAGAAGAAACTAAATAAATAGCATTTGTTATAGATTAACAAGAAGTGCAAACTTTTCGCTTCTCCTTCTATTGAAAGATGGCAATTCTCCTGTGGAATTTGAGTTCTCCACAGAGGTTTTCCTTGATCATAGAATTCTGCAAAGGAATATTCTGGGACTTCTAAGGCTGGTTCGTAATAACTCTTGCAACTTCCATCTGAGCCTGTTGGAACACTTGCTTTTGATACCTAGCCGTCATATTGTGAAGAAGCCCCACCAGCCCCCAGGGAGTGGCACTTGGCCCAACATCCCCGGATGAACTCCCAGCTGACAATGCCCACAAATTCGAAAGCCATGTAAAGAAGCCATCTGGGAATTGTAGCCTCCAGACCAACTGGGCTGCTGATGCTTTATGGGATTGTGAAGAACCCGGGCTGCTGAACTCTGCCCAAATTGTAATTCATGAGACAAAAATATGATGGTTTTTATTTTAAGCCACCAAATTCTGAGGTGATTTGTTAAACAGCAATAGATTGATTATATAACAGCATGCATCTACAGGCCTGATTTCTGAATAAAAATAAGGCAAAGAAGTTAGAAGAATAGAAAACCAAAATATTATTCTGATTTTGTATTACTGATTAGGTTGGGGATCTGTCTTAGTTTGGGAGCCAAAGTTAGTTTGCTGAGAACTACCTGAAGCAAAGGTGAATTTTTTAGAGGTAGGTCACTTCTTCCCATTGGTCTAACTGAAGAAGGAGAAAAAGACTAAATCTACCATTTAATAGATCAAATTCACTCACTGAAGAAACAGCTCAATTGCTGTCACCAGCAATCAGGTAATTCACTTCACATTTGTACAGAGAAATAAGGAGTTTTCCAAGAATTTGGAAGTATTTAGGAGCAATCCCTCCTTATGAAAACTGGAAAAGTGCCTTAAAGGCATTCTCCCACGTTGAGTAATAATTAAGAACAGCTGTTGGGTTCAGACAGCATTTGTTTCAAAGCCTGGCTCTGCAACTTAATAGGACTGCATCCTTGGGTAAGTGTCTTAACCTCTCTGAGCCTCGGTTCCCTCATTTGTAAAATGGGGATAATAATAGCACCTGATTTATTGGGTCCAATACATAGTAAGGACTCACAAGAGTGTTTCTGTCATTTGCTATTGCAGGAATCTAGTAAGGATCTGTGTGCTTAAAATATTAGGAG
>NW_007727664.1:11600-14420 GCF_000696425.1 Galeopterus variegatus
CATAGTAAGGACTCACAAGAGTGTTTCTGTCATTTGCTATTGCAGGAATCTAGTAAGGATCTTTGTGCTTAAAATATGTGGTATCCTGAAAGGAAAATTGAAAGTAAAACACCACCGAAGTAGCTAAGTGATTATTATTATTTATTTGCATTCCTGAGAACTTACTTTCAATATGAAAGGTTTTGATCAGATTGTCCAAGACTACCTTCCAGGAATGATAAGTACAATGGGGAATTGGTGGATTGGTAAATTGTATATTTCCACGCAGAAAGGTAGCAGAATAAAGAAATATATGCTCACTCTAATACTCCCAGACAACCAGACTTACTAGGAATATCAAGACATCTTAATAGATTAGACTATCAAAGATCAGAAATGCAATTAAGGACACATGTTGTATAAGGTTTATTAAAACACAGTAGTGTGTGTGTGTGTGTGTGTGTGTGTGTGTGCTTGTGTGTGTGTTGCCAACAAAAAATTAAAATTCTTTATTTCTCCACATTTTATCTAGAATCAAGTTTGATGATACATTTAAAGGTCCAATCCAAGTTCATGTTATTGATGCTTACTGATCTACTTCTAGCTCAACTGATGTATCTTTCTTTGGTACCACTACCTATATAGTATTAACCAAAAACATCTAAGTGTTAGTGTTATCACTCAAAGTAATACCTTAAAAATGTCAGATACTTTCATAATAGCTTCTATCTCATCCAGCACAGAGGTGGTTCTCGATAAATATTGTCTTAAATTAATTTTAGGATATTTCTTATCATCCTGTTTGTAGCTGAATAAATACATCATCAAAATGTAAACTTGTATTTTTCTGTCCGTTTTTGCTAGAAAGATGGGGCTCCCATTTGGCAGAGAGGACAGTAAACATTATTGTTCAAATTGTGTGATCTATTAGGGATTAGAATTTTATGTTTCAGAGCTTGTTAGAGGGTATAGCAGAACCCTAAGGAGAAATGGGGAAGGAAAGTGTTCAGGCTCTGAGTTTGTGAGTGATGAGATGCCTGGGCCATTAGGATTTACATGTGGGGGTCTTTAACAGCCTGTGGAGTTCTGGAGCCAATGGAAAAGGGAGAGGGAGGCTGTGTGAAAACAGAGTGCCCACAGGGCTGACAGGAGAACCATTCCAGACTGCACTTTGCAGGCGATAACTCTCCCAGGGATGTGGAAACTTTGCCTTGACTACACAAATGTTTTAGAAATGAAAGTCACTCATCTTCCAGTCAGGCTGGCATCCCAGCAACCAAGGAGATTAAGCATTCCATTTACAATCCAGCACATGTGTAAACACTGGGGTCTCTCTGGATACCTAATTAAGAAGCGAATAACAATTGTTTAGACTTGCTACCGTCACTCTTGCATGGATGAGGAATGGAAGTCACTATGGGAATGGGCAGGGGGAAGGAATGTGAGTGTGGGAGTCCCTAGTGCATGTAGTAAATAGGCTGTTATTTCTAGAGAAACCGACTCATAAAATATTGTGACCAAAGTTATGTGACAGTGTGGGATTAGAATAAATAAATATCCAGAGATAATAACCCCAACCCAGGCCACTATGCCTTAGATAACATCTGCAGCATAGAAGAAGGATTAATACACTAATAAATGCCATTTTTATTTATGCCCCAAATGCACATATTTTTCATGTAATTATTAGAATGTATATTATGCCAGGCCATCAGCAGCCGTTAAAAATGAAAAATAACATAGACTTCACAGGTAATTGTGAATTCCACGAAACTTACTTTTCTCAGGAGAGTCCTCTTACAAACTCATTCTTCACTCACTCCACAGCATTTATTAGGTTCTTAGAGAGGGTTAGACATAGGTGCTTTCTTGTGGGCATGAGTGATCAAGATATAACATATGGCTTAGAATACCAAAATTTAGTCTTTAAAATTGAAGATAATTCAGGAACTTGTTATTCTTTTTATTGTACACATAATTTCCATTATTCTTTTATTTATTTAATTTTTAAAAATTAATATTATTTTTAATTAAGAAATCGTAAGTGCCATTATTCTTTATTGTAAAGAGTTCCCCAAATAGAATTATTCTGAAGTATTCACTACTATGTCTCATGCTTTGCCTTTCTAATAACACCCTCAAATTTGAGGCCTTGGGACCTCATCAAGTTGACTAACAGGGAGTCAAGTTATTTCTAAGAAATACATCCCTCAAGTATTCCCGAGGATTGCAAGGGGTCTTACACATGTAACCCGAACATGCTTCTAATGCCAGCAGTAGTTTGTGCCTTCAAAAAGGGTTAGTTCCACAATGGGTTGGACAGTATAGTTGTTCTATGTATATATTCAAAGCTATCGCTGCCACTAATATCACATATTTATTGAGTGCTTACAGTGCACCAGGCACCTTCCTCAAATTAATTCATTTTGTACTTGCAAAACCCTATGAAGTAGGTACAATTGTTAATCGTATTTTCAGACAGGAAGATTGAGGCACGGGAATGTGAACTAACTTGCCTAGGAGCATACATCTTGGAAGAAGCGGAATCAATTCAAACCTAGACAGTCTGGGACCAGCATCTGTGTTCTTAACCACTGCACTCTGCAATGTGTGACACGTGAGGTCTGCTGTGACAGTTGATGCTGAGGTTTTGCTTCTGCTGAATTGTTAATTGATGTTCAGCTAATTATGGCCCATGGACCATACTGTTCCTACTCTCATTAGGATTTCCCATCTCTGAGTTGCTCAAGGCTTTGGCTCACACTGCAGCCAATGTCCTGTTTCCTCTAGGAAAATTCTTTTTCCTGCTTAGATCCAGCTCTTTCCTGGTGGTATCCCACA
>NW_007727664.1:14848-16570 GCF_000696425.1 Galeopterus variegatus
GAGGTTTTGCTTCTGCTGAATTGTTAATTGATGTTCAGCTAATTATGGCCCATGGACCATATTGTTCCTACTCTCATTAGGATTTCCCATCTCTGAGTTGCTCAAGGCTTTGGCTCACACTGCAGCCAATGTCCTCTTTCCTCTAGGAAAATTCTTTTTCCTGCTTAGATCCAGCTCTTTCCTGGTGGTATCCCACAGCAAAGCTACTTGGGCCCCACAGATTTGGTAATTTCCCTGATGTATTGTCTCCCAGGGTCAGGAAAGAGGAGAACAGGTAGCAGGAGAGGGCTGCACAGGAGGAGTCGACAAGCACAGCCTTAATTTGAACCCATAAGCCTAACATTCAAGCCTTGCTGCTGAATCTGGCTAATTCAAGCAGACTTCTAAATTCCTTGTAGTGATTTTGTGTCAGGGGATCACATCTTTGTTCTCCAATTGTGGATATATTTTAAGGTGTTCTCCCCTGCCAAGAGGCTCCTGGGCCCTTTTCAAATCAGAGAATTAACCAGACCCAGAAATCTTGTGATACAGATGACCTTTGGAGGAGGATGTTGTATAACTCTATACAATTGCCTCTTCACAGCCTGCCATAAAATAAATTATACATGGTTACTAGGGAAACCAATCACCAAATATTAAAAAACGTATTTATGAAATAAGAATTTATGTGCCTTTTTATGATGTATTAAATATAAATATCTAGGAGCAGGTCTGATATGTATTATTATTTCAAAATCATTATGAACATAAATGATGTTCCAAATGCACAGAAATTGTAGAGGATATGAAAACATCTGATTTTATAGTGACAAAGTCACAGGAACTACTACTACTACTGTGGTTTGTTGTGTACATTTGTAACTGAGGAAATACTCAATTGTAATTATAGGTTAGTGAAGATTAGAAGAAAATATTTTTCCACTGAAGCTCACTATAACTTAATTCTATCATGGACCTCCTTGGTGACATCCATGTACCAAAGCTTCTTGTATCTTCTTTTTTCTAGAGGGTGGAATTTGACCTTTATATATGGTAGCTTGCTAGAAGATAAGATGGACAGATAGAGGGAGACATTAGTAGAAAGTTCTTTGAATCATGTAAAATTGATTAAAAAGGATACTGAATAGGGATCTTTAAGTTCTGACTTTAGCTTCAATTTTGCTATTAACTTTCTGGGTTATTTGGGGCAATGAAATTTACTTCTCCAGGTGTCAGGGCTCATCAGGAAAATAAGAAAGTTGAACAAGTTGATCTCTGAGGAACTATTCCAATTTCACATTCTATTATTCCAAGAATCTTTTCTTCTGCTTCGTTCCATGTCATCCACATTTAGTCCTCTATGATACTAAGTAGGAACGGGAAGGGTCATATCATTTGCCAACCTTTTTCCTCGGGATATCTTCTACTCCAGAATTTACCTTGTCTTTTCCTCCAGGAATAAGAACACTGCCAGAAACAAATGTTTCTTTTCTTGAATGAAGACATTTTTCAGCTAAAGGAGACTGCACGAATTTAAGAGAAAAGCAGACTTAGATGTAAATAGGCTATTTCATTGGCTAACTGATTTTTTGCATCTCCTTTATTGACTACTTTTTCATTATTTGAGTTTCAAGACATTGTTTTCTCATTGCAGGACTTCTCTTTTGAAGAATTCTGGGGCTGGCCCGGTGGCACACTGCTACAGTGCGCCACTTGGGAGTGCAGTGGCGCTCCTGCCGAGGG
>NW_007727664.1:17767-18705 GCF_000696425.1 Galeopterus variegatus
ACACTGAGGGTTGCGATCCGTTGCCGGTCACGAAAAAAGACAAAAAAAAAAAAAAAAAGAAGAATTCTGCAGGAAAACTATAAATAATTATAATGATAAAAGAGTAAAATGGAGATAAGCCAAACAAAATTAGCCTGCTGCTTTACTTCTCATTTTAATTGAGGTTGATGAATTAGTTGTGTTTGGTGCTTGAGCAGTGAACGTTCCAGGTTGAGGCATTCAAACACATGGGAGATTGGAGGAATCAGCCATGTTGAAACCCAAATATCAGTCAGTATGCTGGATTTTGGGAATGTCTCTTGTCTCAATGTAGCTTTTTCTGAACATGAAATATAAGTTAAAACAATAAGTACAAATGTAAAACACTCAGGTCAATGCTTGGCACACACAGAAGCTGTGAGAGGGCAGGAAACTGGAAGTCTGATGAGATTTTTTGCTGCTTCTTTGTTTAGTCCTCAAGGAATGTTGACTTTCCTGTGTTTCTACTGAATGTGCTATGCTACTCCCCACAAAGAACCAAGATTAGTCCACTTTAGTAAAATTGTCTTGAGTCTTATTGCTCATTTCCTGTCTAAAGCCAGGTGATTTCTCTAGAAAGCATGCAAAGTCCATAAGAAAACAGATTCATTTGTGCAAAATTGAAACGTATCGTTTTTGAAGCTGCCATTTTCTCATCTTCCATGAGATGAGAAAAACCTACCTCTACCCAAAGAAAACCTACTTCTCATTTTCCATTTTTCTTTGGTTCCTTTAGCAAACCAATTGAAAGAGAGATCCAGCTTGCTAGGTACCTGTATATAACAGGAACTTGAAAAATACTTGTTGAAAAGATAACTTGGTGTCTAGTCTAGGACATCTGGTTTACAGTCTGGCATATAAGGAGCTTAGAAGTTGTCAATCTATCTTAACAATAAGTAAAAAATGAACAAACTGAAAAA
>NW_007727664.1:19823-21871 GCF_000696425.1 Galeopterus variegatus
CACAGTTTCAGGTGCTGGGAAGCCAATGTCCAGGGAACACATCTGGTGAGATGACTCTACAGCAATGCAGGGTGTCGCATGGCAGAAATGGCAGAGCAGAGAGAAAGAGAGAGACTCTTATGTGCTCTTCTTTTAGAGCCCTCAGAACCAAGCCCATGACCACCATTATCAATCCATTCACTAGGCATGGTCCTACAATCTGATCACCTCTTCAAGGCCCCACCTTTCAATTACCACAATAAGATTTCCTACCCTCAACAGTTAAGGTAGGAATTCAGCTTCAATCTGTTTGGGGGTGAGGGCATTCAATCTACAGCATATGTTAAGGGCTCTAATGGAAAAAGTAGAAAGCACGCAAGTACAGATGGGTAATGTCAGTGGAGAGATGAAAATTGTAAGGAAGAATAAAAAAGAAATGCTAAAGATCAAAGACAATGTAACAGAAATGAATATGTCTTTGATGGGCTCATTAGGAGACTGGACATGGCTAAGAAAATAATCTCTGAGCTTGAATATATGTCAATTGAAACTCCCTAAACTAAAAAGCATAGAAAAAATGACTGGGGGGAGGGAGGAATCAAAACAAAAGACAGAAGGATATCTAAAAACTGTGGGAAAACTACAAAAAGTATAACATTCTTGTAGTGGGAATATAAGAAAGGGAATAAAGAAAGAAACAGAAACAATACTTGAATCACTAATAACTGAGAATTTTCCCAAATTAATGTCAGATACCAAACCACAGATCCAGGAAGCTGAGATAACACCAAGCAGGATAAATGCCAAAAATTCTGCACTTAGGCATATTGTATTCAAACTGCAGAAAATCAAAGATAAAGAAAAAAAATCTTGAAAGAAGAAAGGGTGAGGGGACACACTACCTATAGAGAAGCAGAGATAAGAATTACATCTGATTCTCCTCAGAAATCTTGCAAACAAGAAGAGATTGGAATAAAATATTTAAAGTGTTGAGAGAAAGGACATATCAGTGTACTTCCTGAATGTACTATTTAAAGGTATGCAAACTTGAATTTTGTATTGGATGTAGTTTTGCATAGCAAGGACTCAAGCTAGTCAACTGGATTTGAATTCTGCCTTAGTGGTAGATGATCACAAAAGTAATCACAATTGTTCATACCTTTGTAGATCTGCGCCCTTTACAGTATGATTTTTCAGCCTTTCCCATCTATTTTTCAGCCTCCAAACCTGAGCTGGGATTGTGACTTGCTTTGACTAACAGAAAGTAGTAGAAGGCATAGTTTGGCAGTTCTAAGCATAAGCCTTGGGAAGTCTTGCATATATCTGTGCACTCTAGGAATTCTGCCTCTGCCATGTAAAATAGAGCTGAGTCAGCTCAGTCATTCTAGTTGAGCCCCAGAAATGAGAAAGCCCAGTTAAGATGAGCAAAACTGCCTACTTGATCCACAGCAGACCTTGAATGCATGAGGAATCCCAAGAAAAACAGAGGAACTGCCCAACCAAATCAAGCCAAAGTGTTGATCTGAATAATGGGAGCTAAATCAATGGTGGTTGTTTTACGCTAGTAAGTTTTAGTGTAGTTTGTTATGCAGCACTACTGTGGTAGTAGACATATGATACAGTCTTTGTTTTTTACTGATTGTATCCTTTGGCAACATACTTATCTTGAAATTTAAGTTTCTTCCTCTTTTAATTGGAGTTAATATTATGACCTGTCTCATAGGGTTATTGTGAGACTACGTGACAGGATGTATACAAATGGCACAGAGGAGGAAATCAATACGAGCTATTTGTTACCATTATTTTCTTTCCCACCATGAATGAACAAGGTGTCTATGAGAGATCTTTCTGCTTTTCCTGCTGTTTTGTGTCTTGGGTCTCTTGTGGTACAAATAAATGGTAACAAACAAAATCCAAACTTCTGCCTCACCAGAACACGATACAGATAACAATCAGGAATTCTAAAATCAGATTGTGAGGGTTCAAATCCCTGCTCTACTATTTTCCTTCCGTGTGGACTTGGCTAATTTAATTTCTCTGTGCTTTCTGTTTCTTCACTTGTAAAATGG
>NW_007727664.1:22281-45050 GCF_000696425.1 Galeopterus variegatus
TTTTCTTTCCCACCATGAATGAACAAGGTGTCTATGAGAGATCTTTCTGCTTTTCCTGCTGCTTTGTGTCTTGGGTCTCTTGTGGTACAAATAAATGGTAACAAACAAAAATCCAAACTTCTGCCTCACCAGAACATGATACAGATAACAATCAGGAATTCTAAAATCAGATTGTGAGGGTTCAAATCCCTGCTCTACTATTTTCCATCCGTGTGGACTTGGCTAATTTAATTTCTCTGTGCTTTCTGTTTCTTCACTTGTAAAATGGGGCTAATAATAATACCTACTTCCGGGCCGAGCCCGTGGTGCACTCGGGAGAGTGTGGCACTGGGAGTGCAGCAGCGTTCCTGCCGCGGGTTCGGATCCTATATAGGGATGACCCATGCGCTCACAGCGCTCACTGGCTGAGCGTGGTGTGGCCGGTCTCAAAAAGGACAACCCCCCCCCAAAACAAACAACCCCCCCAAAAAACAAACAAACAAACAAACAAACAAACAAAAATAATACCTACTTCCTTCAGTTATTGAGAAGATTAAATGATGCACTTCTGTTGTGCTTAGTGCGGTGCTTGGCACATAGTAAGCACTCAGAAGCACTTGGTAAGTGTTATCTGTTATTGTTATTACTATTATTAAAATTAAGGTTTTGGCATCTTCTAAAGATAAGTTAAATCCCAGGCTTGCACTGTATGAAATTATCAAGAGCTTCTGAATTAAGCAGAGAAGTATTCAGACACTTCTCAGTAGTTCGTAGGTCAGTAGCCCTTCACCAGAGTTCAGCCATCTGGCAGGCAGTTGGCAGATGCTCTGAGTCTTTACAGACTGTCATCGTCAACAACTGGTCCAGAAATAACACACTAAAAAAATTCCGAAGGAAGCCAAGAAATGGGAAATGGGAACGATCTGTTGCACTGAGCAAATGGCACTGGTTAATATGGATATGGATTTGAATTTACCTTTTGAACAAAGAACTGAAAGCAAAACACAACAACAAATAACAGTTGCCATTGGGACTAAACTGGTTTGGAGGGAACTGGACCAAAAGTTTAGTCAAACTGAAGGGTTTTGAACCATTCAGATGCACAGAAACATTGTCTAAAAAATCCACTGATATACCTTTAAAAGGAGACACTTTACACTTAATGGTAAGAAAAGTAAGGAAAGGATATTATATGGTATTAAGAATAATGGGATTTCGAGTCTGACAGAACTGGGTTTGATTTCGTATTTCTCATTTAATAGCTGTGTGACCTTGGACAAGTTTCTTTATCTCTTTGAGTTTCATTTTCCTCATTTGTAAAATTATGGTATTCTTCTCTCATAGAGCTAATGAAGGGGTTAAATCACTTAACTATGTAAAATGCTTAATAACGTCTAGCCCTTAATAAGCACTAAATAAATGGTATGTGTTACTGTTATAATTGTTACTAATTACACACCATCTGCCAAATTTTTATGTTGCCGGAATCTCCTCCTTGAGTTACCATTATCTGTTGCCTCATTTGCTCTGGTTTAACCTTTGAATTCTTTTATGCACTCCACAGAACTTTTGACATCTGCCCTTCTGGTATCCAACTATATCTCAAAAGTCACTGATGATCTCCCAAGCTGACTTTGACAATATGCATCTGCATCATTTCTACCTGCTTGTTCAAAGTTTTAATTTTGTTATATCCTATCCTTGTCAGTAAACAAGAGATCAAAGAAAGCAAAGAGACCTAAGGAATTATCTAATTTTGGTAGACAATGTCAAGAAGGCATAGAACAGGGTCTACAAGGTCAGGGAGGCAGAAAGTAAGGTACTAATTGGCGATGTGGTCTGAGCTCTTCTCTAAAAGGAGTAAGAAACATTTACTCTAAGTGTTATACTGTGCACTAGGAACCTAAAGTCAGACATGGGCTCCTAAATTAAGGATAGAATTTAGGGTTATTTCATGGTTAGGGATTTCCTAGGTCATTTTCTCTACTACTTTTTCAAGTTGATTACAAAAATTTGAAAAAAAATATAAGAGAAAATTAAGACAAAGGGTTTCTCAAGGATGATAATTCAAAGATATACATTTTTTCGAAGGATAGAATTTAGGGTTATTTCATGGTTAGGGATTTCCTAGGTCATTTTCTCTACTACTTTTTCAAGTTGATTACAAAAATTTGAAAAAAAAAATAAGAGAAAATTAAGACAAAGGGTTTCTCAAGGATGATAATTCAAAGATATACATTTTTTCTATGTAACCAATTTGCTTTCCATTCCTCCTCTCTTACTTTACCACATTCATCACTTTTGAAATTAAATTGTCAGAGCATGGGTGAATTAAGCCATGCTTCCAGGTTCAATCCCATTAGCTCTAATTTTCTTCACTTAGTTGTAGATGCCTGGCAGTCTATAGGGAACTGTTTGAATGTTGGTAGATCAAGAAATATTTATTTTTTCAACCAAAAAATCCCCAGTGTACAGTTGAGATTCACTGTGGGCCAACAGTGTCGCTTTTCTATAAAAAAGTAGGATCCCTGCAATTAGGTCTACCCATTGTCATTTTTATAGCAACAACAAACTTTGCTCAGTATCAAAAATGATCACTTTAAAATTTCGAAACTGTGGTGGCACAAACTCAGGAATAATGAAGTTCATAAATATAAAAATAGATGAACCAGATATAAAGTATACTTCTCTTTCCACTTCGAGTACAATGTTCCTTCCTGATTGTCTAATAGTGCCTCCATTGCAAGGTCTGGGGATTTATGCATTTTTATACTGATTTCCTCTCTGGTTTATTTCTCTTGCAGCCTTTCTGGGAATTTTAGAAATTGTGAAATTTGGTTCCTTATGGTGTTTATAGATAAATAAAATGATAACTAATGATATGCCACTGCTTTATATTAAAATGCATCATTTCTTTGCCTCAAGCTGAGAATTGTTTCTGAGAGGATATGCAAATCCCAAGATAGATCATAATGATGAAATGATATCAAATGGCACAGCCAAGGGAGTTCCTACAAAATAAATGAAGGAAGTCACCAGCTCATTGTCATTCAGCATATCTTTTAAATCATTCTCCTCTGCACCATTTACAGTGGATGACTTGGGTTGAGTCATCTCCACACCTTTGCCTGTGAGATACATGACGTATCCTCTTTGTGTTTCAGTTTCTTCATCTCGAGACAGTGATGTCAGTAGTGCTCTTTCAGAGGATAATTTTGAGAAGCAAATGAGATAATTCATGTCAAGTTATGGACATACATGTAATATTTACCCAATAAATGATAGCTATTATTACTGCTGTTGTTTCCCCTTGTAGTTGACTGATATATGATTGCAAAGTGATTGGCTTTGGTTAGAAATGCAGTTCAAAGACTTACGGAAGATTGGAGTTATACAGTTCAGCTGGAGACTGAGTTTTTACTCAACAGTGAGACAAGTAAGGGAAACTACAAACAAATCATTTTAGCGGGAAATGTTAGATTGTTCAGATATTTCTGGATAATTTATATGAATTCTTCCATTGCAAACATATTGCAAAACTCTGCTTGTAAAAACTGCAGATTTTAATTTCCTTGCAAACAGAATTTTAATTCTCAGAATTTGATTTATAGTAAATTTTGAGCTGGGAACATTCTCAGCCTAATATTTTTAGTCTGGAAACTACCTTTTTCCCAAGATGATTTTAGATATTTAGCTTGAAAGGAAAACTGGGACATGAATGCTCACATTCACAGTGTTGCCGTGCATTAGTTCATAGTATCCACTAATGTAATAATAATCATACTATTGCACACCTATTTTATGCTAGGAAGTAGGTTAACTCCTAGGGAAATAAAACTCCTCTTTCTTCCCTGAAGGAATTTATAGTCTTGTGGATGGACAGAGGTAAGAATAAAGATTATCGTAACAGTAGCTGGGTTTGCCTAGTTCTGTTGTTGTATCAGTCTTGTACAAGATATAAAAAGGAAGAAAGAAGACTTTAAATTTAGACACCACTAAGAGTTACACTATTGAAAGATAAAATTACAGAATTTTGACTCAGAGAAGGTTTTAGAAAACAACTAATTCAAGTAGAACAGGCATTTAAAACTGTGGCTTAATCTTCAGAATTTAGCAGGAAAATTATGAGAATAGAGACATTCTTACTGTGCCTCTTTGCTCTTTCTAATTTCAGCATAATAAAGGGCTTCTGCTTTCAAGAGAAAAAGAAAGACTATACTGTTACTATCAGGACCATGGTGTGCTTTGAGGAATCAGAGTGGTCAGAATTCATCGATAACATTGGGAGAAAGATGGAACCCCTGCAGCTCCAGAAGGCAACCAGTCTCCTTTAAAATGAGACAGTCCATGAGCAGTCAATAAAAAGACTTGCCCTGCCCTTCCTTTCTGTAAGTTACTGTTGATTTATTACTTTATCCTCCCCTAGACTTCTGATTTATGTCTCTTTCTTTCAGTGGCTCTTGATGGTTCCTTGTGGAATCATCATCCCCATGAGTGATAGAGAGTTTACCCCATGCCATTTCTAATCCTCTCATGCTCCATTCAGGGAAAATACTATCACCAGTTTATAAAAAAGAAAAATTCAGTGACTTTGTCAAAGTCTCACAGCAAGTAAATGGCAGAATGGATATGTAAACTTAGGTATATCTGATTCTACGTTTTCTCCCCTCTCCTTACAATCCTACTTCTACAGAGCTGACTCGCAGAGCTGCCCCTGTGTACCCCAGACTGCTGTGTCTGAAACCTACACTCTCATCTACACTGTACAACACTCTCATTGAGGGCTCAGTGTATCTCCGAGATTGTTTGTGCCAGGTTGAGCCATATGCTCCTAGAACAGCAAAGAAAGTGGGATATACAAGTCCCTAAATAAATATAAAAGCAACTTGGGCAAAATCAGAATCCCTCTCTGTATTTTTTGGCCTAACTTATGGTAATATGATTGTGTCCACCTGTTATTTGGAGATAAAAGAATTTACCTTGCATGAGACTCACTTTGCAGAGGTGCACTTTCTCCCGAGGATCCTCCTCATCAAGTGCTGGACAAGGCCATTTCTGCTTCATTTGCCAAATACGAAAGGCAGCCCTGGAAAGGGCATTTCCAGCTCCAGCCTCTGCTCATGCAGCCACATATTTGTTGTCACCATTGATCACCACACACGCATAAAGAACAGGTCAAATGATTAGTGCAGTGTGCTGGAGGTGATAATGCAAGACCGTTGGGTCTCAGTTGGCACAGTTTATGTCTAGTCTGGACATGAAAACTTTCTCCGTCTGTCAGATACGGTGATTTCATTACAAGCATAGCACTGGGTGGTGGGTGCCATGCATCAAGCTAATAAATAAATAAGTCCAAACAGTAATTGAATTTCTATATTAATGATAAGCATTCCTTGTAAAGAAAAAGAAAAAAAAACATTCAGTAGGAATAAACAAAATAGTCTGGGGAAGGTAGCATTCTAGCATGATTTGTGTTACCAGCAGGTAATTCAGTGCCAAGGTAGAGAAGAGTATCTGGAGCTAGGATAGTGCCCCCAGCATGTCTATTCTGTAGAGGAAGCAAGGACTGAGGAAAGCAGACATTTTCTGAGTAAGATTCTCGTCCTGCCTTTTCAATGTAATTTTTCATCTGCCTAGAATCCTCTTTGCCCACAGAATATGATGATTACAAAACAGGTTCTGGAGACATAGAGACCTGGGTTTGCACAGTTCTGTCATTTTCTAGCTATATAGCCTTGGGTAGGTTAGCTCCTCATCATTATCATTGGAGTGATAATCTCATTGTGGCTGCCAGAAGGACTAAATCGTTCTGTTGTTGTTGTTGTTTACTCCTGGCCAACACCTTTCAGTGGCAAATCATGGATGGGATTACATTTTAGGGGCATATGTATAGCTGATCCAACTTCCAAGGCTCTGAGATAATTTTTTCAGGTCTTTCTACATTTTCTCTGGAGAACATGGAGAGTATAATGAAAGATCTTTCCAATTTGACCTTTCCTCCAGGTGTTTGTAAGTAAGAACTGATATAGTTGTTTGCTTCCACAGTGACTCACATTATGGCTGATGGCATGCAGAGCTTCCTTCATCAATAAGTATTGTTTTCTTATAACTCTTTAGGCTGTTCTTATAGTTTGTTCCAAAGGTTCTTTCTCCTCTTTAGTCAGCAGGTCACATTTGAGTTTTTTCTTATTCCTGAAGGGTGCTGGTCAATACTCCTGAATCATCTACTCAATATAACCAGTGCCCCCAAATACTAAGATCCTTGGGGTGACGGCTTTCCCCACGCATCTTCATACCTTCTGGTAAGTCGGCTGCTCTCAACCCCTTTGAGAGCAGTTTAAAGGACATTTTTGATCCTGCTTAGTTCTCTAGTCTTGTAACCAGTGCCCCCAAATACTAAGATCCTTGGGGTGACGGCTTTCCCCACGCATCTTCATACCTTCTGGTAAGTCGGCTGTTCTCAACCCCTTTGAGAGCAGTTTAAAGGACATTTTTGATCCTGCTTAGTTCTCTAGTCTTGGCAATCTTACAACATGGACAGACAGAGAATTTATGTAAAGTTTTTGTATGTACACATATATATGTGCATGTGTCGGATGTGCGTTTTGTTTATTACAAGTGAATTATTATTTATCAGATTCTCAAGTTCTTGTTTGCCCTCAAAATATTAAGAATCATCCAGACAAGTTGGAGTCTAGTATTCTACAGCTATAGTATAGGAACAGGTCTTTGAAGAGGTGGGGGTCTTGATTCTCTTCTTATGTGGGTTCAAAAGCCTCGTTTCTTCCCTTCTTTTCTTATCAATCTCTCTCCCTACTCCCTCAGAGCCAATTTTTATCTCTGAATAAAACCCCCCCAAAGTGTGCTGCAGTGCCTAGCTAGCCCTGCCCGCTTTCTCGCTTCCCCTCTACCAAGCTGTGTGCATCATCTTCCTGTTCAAAAATCACCTCCTTTATGATCCTGCGATGTACAGCCCATGCCACTGTCTTCTATTGCGTCCCAAGCATCTGGTACAGGACCTATCACATAGTAGATGATCACAAATGCTTATAGATTGCCTGTAACTATCCTCCCTTAGTCTACAATTTCTGGATTGGTGGTGCCATGTCTTCTTCTTCCTTCTTATTTTCATAGACTTTGTGCACAAAGAAGGCATGTTTTACTTTCCCTTCTGCCCTGGTGGGTGATGATATAACTTTTTAATCTCAAGGATTTTTTTGGAGGATGAAGTAAAAGTATGCTTATAGAGTACGTAGCTCAGTGCTCAGCACACAGTGGTGATAGATAACTAATGCTTTCTATGAACAGTAGTATTCCATCATTCATATCTCAGTGAAAGTTAGCATTGGTAAATCTGTTGTATTTAGTGGGATTACTATTCTTGTCTTCACTATGCTCTATTGTAGATAGAACTTTCCCACCATGTTCGGCAGCAAGTGGGCAGGTAATGGCTCCTGGCTCAGGCAGTGCAATGCTCAGACATGCACACTGAAATGAAGCATGTCATTGTCAGATGATGGGACCCTTAGGCTGCCTGCTGTCTGGAGCGAGGAATGGGGAGCAGGCAACAGCTGCTTCCGATGCTTCCGGTAATTATGATGGAAGATGATTCAATTCCGTGTAGGATCCAGGACCCGAAGGGAACAATCTGGGCTAAGTCAGCATGTGCCTAATGAAATCACTTAGCCTGCGCTGTGGCCTTACCTACCACAAGCTGTGATCTAGTGTGCTCTAACAAAGCGGCCCTGGGAAATGCTTGGGAGGGAAAACGCTTGGTAAAATTTACTCCTTGCATTTAGCCTTCCAAATTTGTATTACAACCCAAGTGACTTGTAGGCTAGATTGGAAAATAATGGCTAGAGCAGGAATTTCCATCTTTAAATAGAGGAGCTTCGCTTCTCTAAGGTGCTTTCCCCAAATCAGCAGGCACTTTCTGCTATGGCTGCTGGGCTACTTCTTTAATGATTTCCCATAGCTCTATTCTGCTTCTGGCAGCCACCCATGGAAAATGTATAAGGTAGATTCTCACACAGGTTTCAATTAGATGCTCAATTTATTAATATGCTGCAGTGTAGTTGTCAGTGATGGGAATCTCACACAGTTAGCAACTGATCCTGAGTCTCAGAGCCTTTTTATGTATCTCCTGCAACATGACATCCTGCCCCTTCCCTTCAAGCAGGTAATGGGTTGAGGCAAGCAATCCCTGGTCACCAAATGATGGCACAGATAATTATTATAAGATCACCTTTATTAACATTTTCCTATGTTTTACAACTGGAGGGATGCTGGAAGTTTGCAGGAATGTGATACAAAGGTATTTTGGATTTTGTGAGAGTACACATGTCAGAATGAGGGGTGAGCACAGTCATCACACCTTGGTGAGTCTAGCCTAGTCACCTCTATGAAAGGCTCCTTCTTAGAGTATGTGTCTATTCCAATGCATTTGTGAGCTGCTGGCTTTGGAATTCTGACCCATGCTATGTAACATCCTTGCACAGATGTCTTACCAATATGGAATATCCACTTAGATGCTTAATGAAGATGAGTACTGGAACCATCATTGACTGGCTAATAACCTGGATTTTTAAAAATTGCTACATGATTTGTGTTGGCTGGAGTGGTGAAGAAGGGGGTAGGGATGACTGATTTCCCTGTTAATTTAATAGAAATCATAGTTAAAAATAAGCAATTTTTTAAAAAAATTGTTAAAAAAGCAAGAAAAAAAATAGACTAATTTCTCTTTCCAATAAATTGTCTTCTTATTGGACTGAATTTGATTAAATCTCTTTAAATCATCTGGTTGTTCTGGCATCATGTTGACAGCACACCATAATCTTATGTGTCAAGCTAATGAACATTGAAATGAATCAATGAACAGCTGTTTCCAATGAAGCAGACACTAAAGTGTCATGTAAATGGCAATTCCTACATAACACCAGGTGATTTTTTTTTTTTTTTTTTTTTTATATTCAGCAGGGTCTGAGGAGTGGGATTATAGGAAGTTACCATCACTTGAGATTTGATGAGACTCTATTGCAAGTACCATTGATGAAGACAGAGTAAGTTTATTAACTGGTATTAACTAGATACCTAGAGAGTTTTCATAGCAGCATATTCACCTCTGGTGGAAGATAAAAGGATAAGAAAAAAGGCTGGCCTATCACATCTGCAGAGCTCAGGGCAAGAGTACAAATGTAGGTGTAAAGGACATATATCTTTAGAAATTATAAATCATGCTCACAAATGTTTACATAAAATATGATCCATTCTCCTCTCTTGACAAATATAACTTCATATTATCCTGGAAGGTCAGATTCAACTTTGACATTCTCGGATTTATCATATAAACCTGTCAGAGAATGAAACCTGCTGTTGCAGGAGAGCCCTTGGTCCCCAGCCCCCAGTCCCCAGCCCATAGTCTGCTGTCTTTCTCTTTCCATTTCCAGTTCCTTTCCACACAAAGGCAGATATCCCAGTTTGCATATCCAAGCTCTACCTACACTCCTCAAACCACTGCCCCTGGGCAACCTTTGGCTATGCTTATCATTGGTGTGACTGATCCCGGTGAAGCTGGATCCAGGGCTCAAGGTCATTTGGGCAAGGAATTCTGAAGTCCTGGATAATCAAAATGTGGTCTAGAAGAAGGGGCATTGGCTTCTGGTGGTCAGGTACTCTTGGCACGTAGAGTGGGACATGGCTTGGAAAGGGTCTTGTTTGTGTCTGAGTGGTACTGAATTTGTCTCAACCATGAAATTCCTTAATTTATATATCTACTCCAGCTTTTTATTTTTTTCTTCTGATTAGTTTACATTGAGTTTGTCCATAATTTGTTAATAGATTAGCTTTTAGCCAAATGGAGCTATAGCCAGCATCCCTTGATTTTCTTGTGTAACTCCAAATTGACTACATGGTATGGCACTTATTATACCTCCATAAAACAGTGTATGGCAATGGTTTAAAGGCACAGGCTTAGACTCAGGCTCTCCCATTTTCAGGCAGTTTAGTTAACCTCTCAGATCTGTATAAGGAGAGTGCAAATCTTTAGTTCATAAGGAGAAAGTGAGGAGTAAATGAGAAAAGATATAACACAGTGCCTGCTAAGTAATATCAATAATGGTTAATAGTAGTATTGATTTTTGTTATTGTTATTTTGCTATTATCATTAGTGCTCAAAATTGAGGGCTGTGGGGTAGGACTGCCTACCTGGACTTGAATTCTCGCTTTTTGTTGATACTCGCTGTGTGACCAAAGCCACATTACTGAAGCTATATGTGCTTGATTTCTTCATCTATAAATTGGAGTTAGTAACTGATCTTACCTCATAAGGTTGTTATGATTAAGTGAGATAATACCTAGAAAGTGCTTAGATGTATGCGCATAGTCCTTTCTCAATATTAATTATTATACCTTGTCCTCTCAACCTTTGAAGCTGACCTTAAGCTTTGGCTTGGGTGGTAAGAACCAGTGACTCTTTTGCAGGTTGAGTCAGAACACTTAAAGCATCTTTCCTACTCAAGCCTTTTTTTTTTTAATTGAATCTTAATCTTGCTAATTCAGAACCTTTTCCCTATACATGCGCAGAAGCATACCTGAGTTTAAGGAAAGACCCAAACACTAATGGGCATTTTGTGAAGCTGGAGCAGCTATAGCCTATTTTGATGAACTTGCTATCATTTCATTTTCTTCAAACTTCTATCTGCTTTTGTCAGAGAATGAATTTTTTTTTTTTACCTTAATCATTCAGAAACATTTTCTAAGGCTACAGAAGCAATGTTGGAGAAGAACTGCATGTTTTAATTCCTCTTTTTTATTCCCGTGTTTGGAATTCTACATTCTGCTAAATTCATAGGCTGTCCTATGTGAGCAAATTTGTTTTTACTGTAATGGTGGGCAAAGGTAGAAATTAATTTGTTTAGTCCACCACTCTCACTCAGTAAGTCTTTGGAAATGAGAACAGGGTACTTTGTTTGGTCTAAATCCATTGAAGAAAACCCAGCTATATTTCCTAGTTGGTGTGGGGAGCACCCATTAAGCACAGTCTTCTTTATTTAAAATGACTATCCAACAATCTGAGTCAAATAATGATGCACTAATTTGAAACACCAATGGAAGATTTTTTTTCTTAACCTTTATTTTAACTTCCAAATATTTCTTTTATATCTTTAGCAATGGGAGAACACTTAAATTCAGTGAATGCATTGACAACAGCAAATTTTTCCAAAAACAGAGATAAAGTTATGGCACTTATTTTAAAAAAATACAGTTTGTTCTATTTCCATTTGCCTGCTTAATGTGGAATCCTATAACTTTACTTAAATATAAGAACTGTTTGGTAGTATTAAGGTGGGGAAGCTGAGTCCTAGGAAGATGACATGCCTCATTCAAATCATACAACTCATCGATGAACTCACAGGAATGAAAATCAAGGTGCCAGAATGTTAATGTCAATCCAGTATTTTTTATATTCACAACCCACTTTGTGAGGCATTTAGTTTAACTCAAGTTCTCTCAGTGTATTAGATATCTCAAAAATGAGTAAAGACTTATTGAACAAACCAACGTGGTTAACACCTTTGGTAGTGTCTTTCACAAATACCTTGTGGTTTAGGGATAGGAAGAAACAGACTTCAAAGGTTTCACATAATCTTTATTTACACTTTCTAAGAATGGCTATTTTTGACTTAAGGAAAGCAACTTAAACCAGCAAACTATGAGGCTTAGAAACAATTTGGGGAACCAATATAGGTCTGGTCAGAAGAGCTCTCCATTGTCTTTGTAATTTTAAAAATGATCTAATAACTGAGGCATTAAAAACCCAGTAATAGGTCTACTCAACCATTCAGAAATTCTCTGGAATTTAAAATTGTTTTAAAAGAAAAATTTGTATGCACATAATTTTCTCATTACCAGTTTAAAATGGCTCATTTTTAGGCAATTCTGAAAAGTCCTTTACGCTGTGCTTGTGATCTAAAGTAACACATTGCCCAGAGGTGACCTTAACTTTTGTTTCTTTCTGACATCTCTAAGCTGAGGAGTACTGAGAGAAATGCTGGGAAACTCACTTTTTTGAAATAGTTGGAATTAGGATGCTTTCAGAAAAACAGATTCATTCTTTTCATTAAAGGTAAGGTCATAGCCAAAGAAATATGTTTCTCTATTGGAAGATGTGTAAACATACTTCATAATGCTCTGAAACAATTTTATAATTAGCAACACGATCAGATATTAAAATATACTCTAACCAAAACATGCTCACATTGATGATCTAAAACAACCTCTATTGTGTGTTCAGTGAGCACGGTTTTGTTCTTTCTTTCTGTAATTCCAGTATATATTCTGAGACAGCCAAAAAAAAAAAAAATAGTGTAAAATAGGAATATCACGTTTGGGATAATGTAAAAAGAAAGCAGGTGGGTTTTAATCATAGATTCTAAAAAGGATTAGGCATTTTGGATGATCAGTACAAAAAATAAATGGCACAATTGGAATTATGACCATAAATGTCTTCAAGTTCCTCAAAGGAACAGCTGATCAAATTTGTAGCTAATTAATTAGTGATATTCTGTGTGGCCACAGTGCCGGTGTCTGGATTACAAAACCATATATAATCATGACAAAGAATCACAATTATGAAGATTTTAGAAATGAACCTCTTAACACGAACTTGTTGTGTAGAACGTTTTTACAGATTCTCCTAGTGATGTTACCATGCTTCTGTCAACTTCTTTCAGGGAAGAGGAATTTATTAAAATATGAGCCTCACAATTCCACGTGTGCTGAAACATTGGTTTTTGAACATTTTTTTTTCTTTTCTTAAATTGACCTAATTATGACATCTCTATAGCATTTCACAACTCATAAAAAATATATATAAGAATGGTGCCACTTTGGTAAAAGGGTATTTAGGGTCCTGCTAAAATGCCTTTGGAAATCACTACTCTAGATTCCAGTGCAGGGGTTTTCAAGTAGAATAATGTTGACCCCTGGGAAACATTTGGCAATGTCTATATACGCTTTTGGATTTCACAACTGGATGCCACTGGCATCTAATTGGTAGAAGCCAGGGACGCTACTAAACATCCTATAATGCACCGGACAGCCCTTTATAACAAAGAATTATCCATCCTCAAATATCAATAGTGCCAAAGCTGAGAAACCCCACTGTAGAGCAATACAAAATAAGTATCAGCTCTCTTCTGCATGAGAGAACTTCTGATGTGTGAAGACAGTTTATCTCTTAGCTTTTTCTTGCTTAGGCTAAATATTTGTAATTGGATTAAATGTGGTAATTAGTTTGTAATTACGTTTGTAATTAGTTCAACTGTTGTTCTCAAGGTGTAGTCCCCGGAGTTCCTCCTTGGGATACCCTTTTATTTCTCAAAGTCCTGTTCATAATTACATGTTCAAATTTGCAGAATTTTCCACATGTGCTCTTGCTGAGTTTAGCATAGGGCCTAGCATAGTAAATGAAAGTGATCAGAAAACATTTATGAAAGGATAAATGGATAAATTATACAGATCATCAAAGCAAAGAAGAAGAATGGAAAAATTTAGAGCCTTGAAATCCCCTAGTGAGATTCTTGAAATCCTTCTGTTTATGAAGATTAAAAAGAAAAATCAAGCACTTTATTTACAAGCATCGGTTTAAGTCATGACAGCCAAGGACGTCTTGCAATACCTCAATCTTCCAGTTGAGGGAGCCCAGCCACTACTTCAAAGATAGCGAGGACGCCTCTAAGATTTAACTACAAATTTCTTAAAAACTTAAGGGAAAATAAGCTCTCTTTTTGACTTGTTTGTATGCATTATACATTGAGGGTATATAGCAATGCCACTTCGATCTTATAGTCTGAGAAAAAAAATAAGGGCCAGAATGAGAATTGTGACTTAATTGTACAGCTGAACACATGTACAGTTTCTTTTGCACGGCTGTTCCAACTGGAAACTCAAACCATCGACCTTCATGGTGGAAGACACTGTTTAACGTGAGAGCACCTATTGAAAAACAGTTTTTAACCCTCTAGTTGTGTTTCCTTTGAGTACTAGGACACACAAAGTTTAGATTTCAAAATAGAGCAGAGAGAGGTTGTGGGATTGTAGGAGAGAAAAAGTGCCCTTTTACTCTTTCTGATTCGGTTCCCTCAATTCTGTCCTGTGTGAGATGGGCACGAAGTAGGTAGATTCACACACTGTCAGGTGTCAGGGGAGTTGCATGTGGTGTGTGAGCTCTCCTGCTGCACTCCCCAGTGAGCCTCCCCCAAGACAGGCATTCCTCCTAAATCATACTGAAGTCACAGGTTAAGGCCAAAACTTGCAGTTCCTTCAGATTCTAAGGATCATTTTCTCTCTTGAGAAGCAAGGTCCATTTTTATATTTAGATCCATTCTAATTCAATTGAGAAGACAATTAGAGCCCAGGCACGTGAGGGCAATGTCTGTCTTAAGGGCAATCGCCAGATGTGGAACCTCTTGGTTCAGTCCTCTACAAACTTCATCTCCTGGAAACCTTCTCTCCAATCATTGTCTACCCATATGTGATGCTTATTCGCCCCTTTCCTATCTGACCTCAATGAGTGCCCAAGGTACTTGCCTATCATTCTGCCTCTGTCAAAAGAAAAGATTGGTTAATGTTGATCACCAGATATTGCTGCCTGCCCTGTTCCTAATCAGAAGAGCTAGGCCAGCATTGTGATTGAGTTGATTGCTCCCCCAAACCAGAAGTTTACACCTGAATTTATTCAGCTTCTGTGAACTCTGATTCTCCAGAGATGGGAGGGCCAAGCCTAGCAATTTTTCTGAAGAAGTTTTGACATAGTAGGGAGAATATAGAATTTTGAATCAGAGATCTGGATTACTGATCCTGCTTTACAATTTAGTGTTCAAAAGGTATTTGACTTACATGATCTCTAGATGCTACATCTTTTAAATAAAGTAACAAATATACCTGCATATTTGTGAAGAAAAAAATGCATAGAATATAACTTTATACATTATAAAATGACACATAATATATTTAAATGTTATGCTGCAAGTTGATTATGTTTAAGATATATCAGTTGAATACTAGTATGACACTATTAGAAATTAAAGTTGTTAAATAGTTCTGAATAATTTTCAGCAAAACAGCCTCTCCAAGCTAATTAGAGACAGACAGGGTATAGACTGACCTCATATGAAACTATTGTAAAAAGCAAGTAGAAATTGGGGTTAAAGGGAGGTTGCTTATGGGAAACTAGAGGAAATGTCACCCCCAGAAGGAGAACAGAGATAGAGTTTGTTTTGCAGAAGAAAAGTCTCACCAATTAAACTCAGAAGAATCTAGTATTAGGTATTATTATTATAATGTAGCAAATTAGAGTTAGCAAGGTATTCAAAGACTACAATTGAACTGTTTATATAGCTGACAATAAAGCAAGATACAGAGCAATAAAGCAGAGGTTTTGAAATTCAGTTAATAAGTGATAGAGAGAAGTAAATTCTTGAGTTTGTCTTATTTCTTCTGCTGGACCTTAGGCAAATTGATTGACTTCTCTAAGCTTCAGTTTCCTAATTTATACAGTGAGGTGGATGGTCCATGAGATGATCAGTAATAATCTGACCAGCTCTGACATAAATTTGTTTAATCTGCGAGATCTTTATAAGTTAGAATTTCCCCTTTTGTTTGTGGTATTGTTTAAATTATTTACTTATGATAAAAAGGGGAAAAGTATTTTTACTGCTCTCACATTACAATTTTATATAAACCATGCTACTGTTATAGATCTGAAGGAATTATAGGTTTCTAGACTTAGAGATGTCCATGTTCACATAATATGTGGTGGGTGGATTTCACCTTGTCCTGGTTTGGAGTGAGGAAGAATCTCAAGTTGGTTCTGGTCAGTTCCAAGGTGTAGGTGCTGGGTGCTTTTTCACACTGCTCCTTCAGGGAATTCAGAGTTTCTAAATCTGTTCCGGTGACTCACTATGGTGTGAATGTCCCCTACAAAACTCATGTGGGAGCTTGATTTTCAATGTGGCATTGTTGGAAGGTGGGGGCCTTTAGGAGGTGAGTGGATTGTGAAGCCTATGCTCTCATGAACAGATTCCATTCATGGAGTAGTTAATGGTTTAAAGGGTTTTAACGGGTATGGACTGGTGACTTTATAAGGAAGCAAGTGAGCACATTAACAAGTGCTCTTGCCGTTCTCACCATGTTATTGTCTGTGTCAGCCTGGACTCTCTAGAGTGTTCCCACCAAAAAGAAGGCCCTCACCAGATGTGTTCCCTGGACTTGGGACTTCCCAGCCTCCAAAACTGTAAGAAATAAATTCCATTTCTTTAAAAGTTACCCAGGTTTAATGGACTAATAAAGGACTTAAGATAGCTTGGACCATAGAAGAGGACATTATAAGTATGGGGTAGTTTGTAAGAGCAAAGTCTTGCCTCATTATTGACCACCACTCCTGCTGTGTAATTGATGTGCAATTGTGGGCAACTCTTGATGGGATGTTCTCACCCTTTGGCAAAGAGAAGGAAAACTAACGCTGTCTCGACCCTGGCTATGTGGCCACTCACTCAAATGACCAAGTGTGTCCTGTGGGGGTTGCCTTGGTTTCCTCATGGCTCAGGCAGAGCATGGGTGGGAGATCCTACACTTTGCCTCTCAGTGAGGTCCCTTTCTTTGTTGTCCTCTTCAAGTGTCCTCTTTCTCTATCCTCCTGACAGAGCAACCACAATTTTTCCATTCGGGTAGACTTATTTAGCATTTCATCAGTTTCTTCTGATCTGTTCTTTGTGAATGAATTTTATTCTCTGCTTCTTCAGGGCTTTCCTTTTTGACATAAAATCCTTTTGCAAATTTTTTTTAACCTCTTTAACATTTCAGTTTTCACTTAAAAGACTTCGGCTTTCAGGAGTATTGTCTTTGAAACAAGCTTCAAGTGACTATTTTGGAAGTCAAATACTGAATAGTGACACTTTCTTTCTCTACACTTTCCACCTCTAACAATCCTAATTCTTCTGGAGGCAATGGACATCTCTGCTGAATAGCAGGGGTTACAAAAACAGAAGAGCACAGGGACACGTTTTGAAGCATTTTCTCAAAACAGAACTACAGGGCTACTCACCCAGGCATGCAATTCACTGATTCTGACTGGTTATTTTATTTTGCTTTTTTTTGGTAGATATTTAAGGTGTACATGTTGTTTTGCTATACATATACATATATCTAGTGAAATGCAAATTAACTTATCCATCACCTTCTGTAGTTATCGTGTGTGTGTGTGTGTGTGCGTGTGTGTGTGTGTGTGTGTGGTAAGAGCACCTAAAATCTACTCTCTCAACAAAGTTTCAATACACGATGCTATGTTTTTAACTATATCTCTCATGTTGTACATTAGATCTCCAGATTTACTCCTCCTACATAACTGTACTTTTTGACCTACTTCTCTTAATTTTCTCTGCTTCTCTGTTCCTAATTACCACTGTTCTACTCTGTTTCTATGTAGTTCTTTTTTTTTTTTAGATTCCACATATATAAGTGAGATTATGCAGCATTTTTCTTTACGAGTCTGACATTTTACTTAGCATACATCCTTCAGTTTTATTCATATTGTCACAAATGGCTGTATCTTCTTTTTTAAAGTTGGGTAATATTCCATTGTGTATATAATTTCTGTATCTATTCAACCATCAATGGACACTTAGGTTGTTTGCAAATCCTGGCTATTGTGAATAATGCTGCAATAAACGTGGGAGTGCACCTATCTCTGTGAAGTGGTGGTTTCGTTTTCTTTTGCTACAAACCCAGCAGAGGGATTGCTGAGTCTTATGGTAGTTCTATTTTAAATTTTTTCCTCCTGAATTCAAATACTTCTTTACTGTTTAACATCAGCAGAAGGTGTTACCACATGAAAATAATACTTTCTTATACTCTTGTTTCTGAATTATGACCACTCATGAATGGATGAAGGGGATAGGGAGTTGTATAGAAAGGGCTAGGGTATTTGTTTAGCAAACTGTTTACTAATTTCACATAGGCCATCTAATCCATTTTGACTTGAAACTCATCTCTTTCTCCTCCTCCTGATAAATTCCTATTCATTCTCCAAGATCCATTTCAAAAGTCAAGTCTCTATTAATATATAATTTCTTAGTTCTTTGTTCTGTGTTCTACTGTAATCCTTAAACTGGTCATAGTGTGTTAAATTTAGTTGTCGATAATGAGCTTGCACCTGTACCTGTTTGACCTTGAGCAAACTGAGATCAGGAGCTAATATTATATGTTCATCCTATATTATGTTCATTGAGAAAAGACGAGGTTTAATCTATGTTTAGTTAGAACTTTTTTATAGGAATATTTTCCCCCTGCCTTCTTGTAACCGGTAATGCCAAAATAATGCACAATGCCTAAGTATGAGACCTTAAGAGTTTACTAGGAAAGAAATGTGCTGCTTGAGCACCATGATAATTACAATTTTTTCTTAGATTATTGAAAGTAAAATTTTTATTGAAGTATAATATACATAAAGGACAGTGTATAAAATGAGGTTGTTTATTATATATTCTTATTTTCTTTTTAGTGTGTGTAGATATGAAAATGACTCCCTTTTCATTCTTGATATTGTTAATTCATGCTTTTTTTCTTTATTATTTTATTAAGTTAATTATTTTTATTAGCTTTTACATAGAACTAGAGTTGGCTTTGTTGATTTTCTCTATTATGTGTGTGTTTTCTCTTTGGTTACTTTTTTGCTTTTATATTTGTTGTGCCATTGCTTTGTACTTTGAAATAATTTGCTGTTATTTTATCGATTTCTGAAGTATATATTTAAAATTATTGATTTTTAACTCTTTCTTCTTTTCTAATTTGTATATTTAGGTTATACATTTTCCTCTCATTGCTTTAGCTGAATTCTTCAAGATTCGCTTTGTTGTGTGTTCATTATGACTAAATTACAAATGTTTTAAATTTTCTTTTATAATTCTTTTTCACTACATGTACTGTTTAAAAGGATCTGCGTCATTCTCAAATAATTGTGAATTTTCTAGTGACTTTATGCCATAGATGTTTTAGCTTAAAATTCAGTGTGGTCAGAGAACATACTTTAAATGATTTATTTTTTTGAAATTTGTTGATTCTCATTTTAAGGTCTTACTTATTGGTAAATATTCTTTGTGCACTTTAAGAGAATGTGCATCTGGCATTGTTTGGTGTGGTGTCTATAAATTTTAATTAGGTCAGGTTTGTTAAGCGTATTGTAAAGATTTTTTATTCTCACTAGTTATTTGTCTGCATTTTCTTGAAGTTATTAAAAAAAGTACATTGAAGCCTTCCACTATGATTACAAAATTATCGAGTGTTTTCTCCTTTTATTTCTCTCATTTTAAATTTATGTGTTTTCAATCTGTTATTCTGTTATTTGCTACATACACTTTCTAATGTTATATCTTCATGGTGGATTAATCTTTTACCATTGTGAATATTCTTTCCCACCTTCTACCTCCACTGCTTTTGTCTCTGGAAATAATTCTTGTCTCAAAATTCACTTGGTTTGATATTAGCTTTGCTATGTGAGCTATCTTTTAGCTAGAGATATCTCATAGATGCTTTTCTACCCTACTTGTTACTTTTCTGTGTCTTTATATTAAAGGTGTGATTTTGCAAATCATTTTTTTCTTTTCCAGTTTGACAGTCTTTGATATTCTTATATGTAATGCAGCCATTGACATATTTAAGTTTTTATGTTAAATGTCTTTATATTAAAGGTGTGATTTTGCAAATCATTTTTTTCTTTTCCAGTCTGACAGTCTTTGATATTCTTATATGTAATGCAGCCATTGACATATTTAAGTTTTTATGTTAATAATTAATATTTGTTTTCTATTTGTCTCACTTTAAGATTTTTTTTTTTTTTACATTCTTACCTTGTGGATCAATCAGATATTTTTAAATCCATACTTTTCCTTGATTAACTTATTAGTCATAAATTATTTTGCTTACCTTTCGTGGCTACTTTACAACATGCATCTCGATTTATTGTAAGCAAAATATAAATTAGTACTCTTTCCTTTTCCCAGGCAATTCTGGAACCTTAATTTAGTTTAATTGCATTTACTCCTTCATGCTTTTTGTGCTACTAATTACAATTGAATTTTAAATAATTGGTGTGCTAAGTTACATCTCTCTCATGCCATACTCATAAGTATGGGTAATTAATTAATCCCAAGCACAAAATATGATATTTATTCCTGATAAATTTCATCTTGTTAGAGCCTTCATAGTGCTGATTCTACATAGGTTCTTTACTGTTCCCATAGATTTTAATGGTGCAATAATGGTGTCATGCTTTTTAGTATGTCTGTATTTAAATTACTAGAAGTGTTGTTCTAAACATTTATCTATTGCTTGTGTTTGAGCAAATCTAACTTCANTTTTTTTTTTGGTAGAAA
This sequence comes from Galeopterus variegatus, assembly GCF_000696425.1. Classification (NCBI taxonomy): domain Eukaryota; kingdom Metazoa; phylum Chordata; class Mammalia; order Dermoptera; family Cynocephalidae; genus Galeopterus; species Galeopterus variegatus. The sequence continues at coordinate 42,690 of NW_007727664.1, forward strand.
TTTATTTAGAAATAAAGAAATTAATATTTATTTATTGCTTTTTCCAATACATTTTGTCTTATTTTGAGAAGTGTAAAATAATACTAGTGTTGAAGATATTTCTTACTTTAGGGTGTAGTTGTTGTATTAATCATCTATTGCCTCAATAATGCTGTGTAGCTAATCACCCCAAAGCTCTATGGATTAAAATAGTTTAACCATTTATTTTGCTCACAGGTCTGCAGGTTGCAGTTTTAGGCTGGGATTGGCTTGGCAGTTCTTTGAGTCTCACTTGCCCACTTGGGCATCAGCTGGCTATTGGCTGATCTAAGATAGTCTTGGCTGGGCTGACCGGAGCTATTTAGCTCTGCTCTGCTCAGCAAACTAGCTCAAGCATGTGTTCATGGCAATCACAAAGAAGCAACAGAACAAACTAAAATATGCAAATACTTTTTCAGTCTCTTCTTGCTTCACATTTGCTTGTTGACATGGCTGAGCCAGAGTCAAGGGGTGAGGCAGAACACTCACCCAGAACAGAAGAGCACTGCAAAGTATATGAGACTGCATGGATAGCGAAAAATGGGGACTCTTAATTTACTATAGTTTCTTTACTGGGATATGTTAGTCAATTAGGGGAAAAAAAAAAAAAAGGCTTGGGTCACATACTGTGTCTTTTGCACACTGGTTACATTACAGAAAATTATCAAGAGGTTTGTTGTTTTAATTCCCAGAGTGATCTGTTTTGAGAAGATTATGGTTTCACTGAGAAAGCTTTGATTGGCCTGGTTTAAATTTTTTTTTTTTAAGTTAGAGTTATAGACTATTCATGCTTATTAATTTCCCTTTGCTTTGAAGATTGTGACATTTGTTTTGAATTACAAACCAGTCTTGATTAGGTAAGGGAATAAGCANTGAAGATTGTGACATTTGTTTTGAATTACAAACCAGTCTTGATTAGGTAAGGGAATAAGCACATGATAATCAGCTTAGGTACTGCATCCCATAAATATGTTTGGTTCATGTATTTTACTAAGGGTAACACTAGCAGCTTATGTTTAATTATTCATAGTGAGACTTTATAATATTCTAATGGGTGTCTGGCCATATATTTGGAAAAAGGAGCAGCATCTTTCCTTGGTTTTAAATTCAAGACTTCCTGTGACACTCCTAGTTTTGTGGAAATGTGGGAAAAAGTACTGATTTTACTTTCTAAACTTTAGGGGAGAGTTTAATAATTCAAAACATTCAGATTCTAAACTTTCTTTATGTTTCTATAAAAATGGGAGTTAGTTACAAGACTCCTAGAAGCTTTGGTCCTGCTATTCTTTTAGAGGTACATGTAAGAACACAAGAATTTCTATATTCAGTTTTTTAAAAATAATAATATGTGTATATATGTATAGAAAAAAAAAACATTTAAGGTAGGTGAACCAAAATCTTAATGGTACTTATCTTTGGGAAGCAGGATCAAGAATAATTATAGCTTTCTTTTAGTGGTAGTTTTCAAACCTTCAAACCTTCTTAAAACAAACAAATGAACAAAAACCTCTATGACTTTATTCGATCATATTTAAAAAGTGATTAAAACTTCATATAAGGCTAGTCAATATTCACTTCAATCTGATACTCCTGACTTTTATGACTGATCCAGTGTCATGTGGCATTGACTTTGAAGTTTAAGGTCATTGTTGAATTATACCTTCTATATCAACTTGTATTTATTTAGCTTATAAATATGCTATCAGTAAAACTATCTACATTTCTACAGGCCACTCTGTTTCACATCTATACTTTGTGCTCCAGCAGAAGTGAATTAGTTGGGTTTCTCTAAATTTCCTTTTTTCCCTTCTCTGCAGCTTTTCTCAGTCTTACCCCCTCTCATCTTTCAGGTCTTAGCAAAAATATTGCTTACCCATGGAAGATTTTTCTGACTCCCTAGACACGTTGTTCTCCCTAGTACTCATCAAAACTATAATTAAATAATTGTTTATGTAATTAAATAACTATTTGTTTTAGTTGCTTTCTTCATTTGATTGTAAGCTACAGATTAGCAGGGGCTCGGTTAATTTTATTCACTACTGTATCCCTTGACAACTATCTCAGTGCCCGAAAGATAGAAGTGCTTAAAAAAATGGTTTTCTGAGTAAATGGACCAGTGGTGGAAAGGTGGATAGAAAGATGGTTGGCTAGATAGAAGAATGAATGGAGTGTCCTCTGGTTTGTGAACCTGACCACTTACCCTCAATCTCGAGTGTTTTCTACTCTATCTTCCCAGTAAGACTTGAATGCTCCTTTATTTAGGATTGCACTGCATCATCATTCATTTGTTTAACAATTATTTATTAAACACCTACTAAGTGGAAAGCTTTGTATTGTTATCTG
>NW_007727664.1:46020-47285 GCF_000696425.1 Galeopterus variegatus
CATTTGTTTAACAATTATTTATTAAACACCTACTAAGTGGAAAGCTTTGTATTGTTATCTGTGGATTCAATGGTAAAGAAGATGTATAAGGTCTTTGTTCTCAGGGAGCTTATATTCAGGTAGGGATAATAAAAAATAAAGAGATAAATAAAACAAAAAGATAATTTCAGATGGTAATGAGTGCTATGAAGAAAACTAAAAGAATGTGGGTGTGCAAATATCTTTTCAATATTCTGATTTCAATTCTTTTGGATGAATACCCAGAAGTGGTATTGCTGGATTAGATGGTAGTTCTAATTTTAATTTTTTGAAGACTCTCCATACTGTTTTGCACAGTGGCTGTTCATGGCAGCATCATTCACAATAGTTAAGAGGAGGAAACAACCTTAATATCCATGGATAGATGAATGGATAAAGAAAATGTGTACATGCACATGCAACGGAATATTATTCAGACTTAAAAAAAAGACATTGTCATATGTGACAACACGGTTGAAACTTGAGGACATTATGTTAAGTGAAATAAGCCAGTCACAGAAGGACAAATACTGCATGATTCCACCTGTATGAGATATCTATTCAAACTCTTAGAAGCTAAAAGTAGAATGTGGTTTCCTGGGGGTGGGAGAAGGGCTACAGGGAAAGGAAAATGGGGTTTTACTGTTCAATGAGTATAAAATTTCAGTGATGCAAGATGAAAAAGTTCTAGAGCTCTGCTATACAGCGATGTGCATATAGTTAACAATGTAACTGTGCTGTACTCTTAAAATTTTATTAAAAGAGTAGATTTCACGTTATTTATTTATTTATTACCACACATACAAAATTCAATGGGATAGTATGAGAGTGACTGTGCGGGTGAGGTTTTTGTGTCATTTTTAGATTGTTGGGCAGGAAAAGCTTCTTTGACTAGAGAACAACAAGCTGAAACTACAGTGAGAAAACACAAGCATGAATAGGTCAGAATCTTCTAGCCAGAACTATCCTAAGGAAATATAATGTGAGCCACACATGTAATTTTAATTTCTCTAGTGGTCATATTAAAAAAAGAAACAGATAAAATTAATTTAATAGGGTATTTTATATGACCTAAGATATCCAAAATATTATTTCATCATGTAATAATATTAACAAATTATTAGTGGCCTATTTTGCATGATATCTTGCGCAAAGTCTTCAAAATCTAGTGATTATCTCACGCTTACAGCACACTTCAATTTATAGTAACTACATTTCTTTTTTTTTTTTTTTTTTTACTTTTTTTT
>NW_007727664.1:47899-73112 GCF_000696425.1 Galeopterus variegatus
CATTTTTTTTTTTTTTTTTTTTTGTACTTTTTTTTTGAGACCGCAGCCAGTGAGTGCACAGTGCACGGTCATCCCTATATAGGATGGGAACCCGCGGTGGGAGCGCTGCTGTGCTCCCAGCGCCGCAAGCACAGGCTCGGCCCATATAGTAACTACATTTCAAGCTCTCAGTGGCTACATTATTAGGGACTACTATATCAGAAAGCAGAAATACAGACAGAAAAGACAGCAGGTGAAAACACCCTAAAGTAAGAACAAATTTGGAGAATTGAGAAAAAGAAAATGGTCTACGATTGGCTAGGCAGAGGGAAGAGTGGTAGGGGGTGAGGTTGGAGAGACAGAGAGGGCAACTTTTCATAACTTCCTTGCAGTGCATACCACAACACATTGAGTTCATACTGAGTGTGTGTTCTATGCACTCTCACCATCTGATTGTAAACTCCTTGAGGACAGGAACTATTTCTCTTTATCCCAACAGTTTAAGATATAAATTAGGTGACATATAAGTGTGTGATGAATAAATGAAGTGAAGAAATCAAAGGGAAAGGGCTTGTTCAACAATTAAAAAAAAAGATTTTTGTTTTCACTTGTATTTACTCTCTTAAAAGCCTTTGAACTTAGACTCTGGTACAAGCATAGTTTTCCTTCCACATATTTATGCATGGCAGGTTTTGCAGACTCCTTCTGAATGTATCAGCATTGTTAAAGAAATAATTGCCAGTTTGGAGTAAACATTTATTGAACAGCCTTGAATAATTACCCTGTGAGGTGTGATTCTGAATTATCGTTCATGTTGTGTGCAATGTTTTATGAAATAATTAGTAGCTAGTACAATGCCTCATTGAAATAACTGCCTGTTTAGTGCAATATTTTCACCCAGCGATTGTTTATGCTTTGTAGCATTTTCATTTGCCCTGAATCTTCTTCACTATAATATTTCATTAAAGATTTTCTGTTCTGCATAATGGGAAGATGAGCTGTTGGAGCTTTTAATTACTGGGTACAACTGCATAGCTTATTAGGTAATAGAAAGAAAAAGAATGGAATTCTTAAGTGCACAAGTTGCCATTAGTTTTATTGCATGGATTTAGTTGAAGAAAGGCAAATATAGGCTTGATGTTATTAATACTGTTTTATGTTGTTAAATAAACATTCATTCCTGCCATTAGCATCACCAAAGTAAAAAATATAGATGCATGGGCTCTATTTTTTCCCTGTGTTGCAGATAAAAGTTTCTGGAATCACAGAGCTTGGGGTGCAAGATATTTATTTGAGATCAATGTCTGTGAAAGAAAGGAGAAAAGGAAAAGAGTGGGAAGAAGAAGGAGGTGAATTGTGGTGAAGGCCAATAATACCTCAACCAACCTGGCTGGGAGCCCCGGGCAAGTGTCTATTGCAGACCATCCAACTTCAAGCTGAAATGGTGGCCCCTGACATCCCCATTTTGCTCAATCATCAGATGCAGGCTGTTGCAGGAAAGGCATGACCAAGAGTCAGGAGGCTACAGCTGAGGAGACCTTGGGGAAGGTGACAGCTGGAGTCTGCCTGCTTCCTGTACTTCCCACAGCTGGTCAGAAGTTCCTTTCTTGAAAGGTGATCTGCATGGTGCAGCTCAGTGTTTACCACATGATAGTAAATCCAGCACTGATGATCCAGTATCAATTTTTCACTTTACTTAAAACAAAATTTTATTTTATTTTTAGTTTTACATTGAATTTAGCTTAATGAGTTAATGCTTAGGTTTATTTTATGTATCAATACATTAATGCAACATTGTAATTAACATGTAGGTCAAAAAAAAACATTACGTAGGTCAAGACTGGAATGGTAGTCAATGAGAATTTATTTTAGAAAATCTCTTTACGTTATTCAAGTATAAACAACACTGATTTATTTTATGCCAAAGTAATATATGTGCTTTGCAAAAAAAAAAAAAATTAAAAAAAATACATAAACTGAAATACAAAAGGATCCCTGAGCATTCCTGTAACCAATTCTACTCTGCATGAAAGCACTATCAACAGATTTGGCCTATTATTGCAGATCCCTCTCTAGATATATTGATAAATATACATATACATGGGTATGTAGTCTGTAAATTTTTATTTTAAAATAATGCAAAATCACAGTACGTGGCATTTGCCAACTTTTTATTTTTAAAACAATATATTTTTTTATAACAGTACATATAAATCTACTAAATTTTTAACTTTTTAATACATAATGGGTGTTTCTATTTTTTCCAGAATTTTACCATTATTAGCAAAACTGCAAAGAACATTTTTTTACAAATATCTTTGTGTATGTGCACAAACACTATTGTAGGATAGTTTCCTAGAAATTTATTTGTGAGATTAAAGGGTACACACTTCAAAGATTGTTCAAGTTTGCCTCAATAATCTTAAACTATATGATCTTGCTTTTTCCCTTTTATAAGGAGAACTAATTCTAGGTAACATAAAAAGAATCAGTTTTATTTTGAATAATAAACTACCTATGAAACTATTTTACTGGGGCTAAAGTGATCTTCAGTGTGACTTGTGGATTTTTTGGTAGGAAGGAACAGAAATGAATTCTGGGTAATTTAAGAAGGAAAGAAATTTATTGGAAGAAAGTTGAGTGGCTCACAGAATAGTGACAGCCACAGACATGGGTTCGGAAGAGGCCAATGTAATGGGTTGAACTGTGTCCCCTCAAAATTCATAGATTGCATTCATAACCCCCAGTACCTCAGAGTATTACTTTATTTGGAAATACAGTTGTTGCAGATTAATTAGTTAAATTAGAATGAAGTCATACTGTAGTAGGGTGGGCTCCTAATCTAATATGACTGTTGTCCTTATAAAAGAAAGCCATGTAAAGAGACACAGGCAGAAAGAATGCCACAAAGACATTGGGGCAGAACTTGGTGTGTTGTGTCTACAACCCAAGGAATGCCAAGAGTTGCTGGCAACCACCAGAAGCTAGGAGAGAGAGGCACAGAAGACCTTAATCTTGGACTTCTAGCCCCCAGAGTTGTGAGACAATACATTTCTGGTGTTTAAACCAACAGGTTGTTGTACTTTGTTATGGCAGCCCTGGCAACCCAATATGGCCAGGTACCAGGATGCCTTTGAAAGTTGAGGTAACAGGGATTACGTATTTAATAGTCTCCTCATTTGTAGTCACTGTAACAAATTCCAGATTTTTGTTTGTTTGTTTTTGGTCTTTACATTTTCTTTTTTAAGATACAGAGTCCCTGGAGAGAAAACAGGTGAGTCACACTTGAACCCAACACATACCCCCCGGTTAAAGGAGAGGAGAGTGCCTGATATGCAGTCCCACTAAAGCTGTGTACTATCTGAGTGAGGCACTGCCCACAAAAGAATTTGGTTTGTTACGGAAGAAGCTGAGTTGAATAGGATGTTAGGGAGCCAAGAAATACAATGTTCAAAGTAGTTATGAAGATTTTTAAATAGACATTAAAAATATATGAGTGACATATAGCAAATTCTTTACAGGGGAAAATGTACAGAAATGATGACAATAATGATGATGATGATGATAAAGATAGATGGATGACAGATAGATAAAAATTATTGGGCAGTTGCTTTATGTCAGTCACTATTTTAAGTGCTTTATATGTATGAACACATTTCAACCTATCAACAATCCTATGAAATGGTTATTATTATCATCCTCACTTTGCAGTAGAGTAAGGGGAGGTAAATAGACAGATGTTAAGATATTTGCCTAAGGAAATACAGGTAATAGTTTGTAGAGTTGGGTTTCAAATCCAGGAAGTCTGCTTTTGAAATCTGACTTCTATATGTTCTGTGTTCTAAGACTGCAGGCAGGCAATCTGGATGAATTTGGGGTTTAACAAGGAATAGTTTATTTTAGTCATTACCTAAGATATGTCCCTGGTGCCTTTGAGCTACCTAGAAGGTAATTGTTAAGTAGCACATTGTCCCATAATTATACTGTATTATTAGGCCAATCCTTCTAAGAGTCAGTAACTACCTTTTTCTTAATGGCACCTGCTTGCTTTACTTAGACAAAGTTGAGAAGTTTATTGGGTTCTGATTGCCCAAAGGTAAAACTTACCCTCTTTGAAGAAGTAAGAAAGAGATAGTATAATATCCACTCCACAGCTAACTCATTATTTCTAAGTGCCTAAAATGTGGTTACAGATAAGTAAAGGCTTTGTAAAAACCCTCCAGCACTGGATCACTTCTTATTATTTTCATTTAGACCTGCAGCACTGGATCACTTCTTATTATTTTCATTTAGCAAGGCTCTTAACTCTTCTGAGAATTGGTGCCTTCTCTGTAAAAATGGGGTTAATAATTTATGCTCTACTTGCTTAGCTGCATTGTTGGATCATGCATGAAAACCCTCCAGCACTGGATCACTTCTTATTATTTTCATTTAGCAAGGCTCTTAACTCTTCTGAGAATTGGTGCCTTCTCTGTATAAAATGGGGTTAATAATTTATGCTCTACTTGCTTAGCTGCATTGTTGGATCATGCATGAAAATGGGTTTAAAGTTCTTAGAAAACTGTAAACATTTAACTAGACAATTTAAAAATACTTTATTAACAATAAATATGCTATGGTCTGTTTCTGCTTCCTTCACTTGTATGTACTTAGTAATCTCATTTATTCATTCAGCCACCCAGTCATTTCATTTTTACCGTGTACCTAATGAATACCAGGTATACAGAAAACATGCACTGAAAAACAAGGCATGCTCTTGCTGTCCAGGAGTATGAATCCTGTAAAGGCAGTACAGTATGCTAAGTGCTATGATGGGTTAAATTGGGGTTTCTCAGCAGCAGCCTTACTGACATTTGAGACAGATAATTCTTTGTTGGGAGGGATGCCCTGTGCATTGTGAGATGTTTAACACATGCCCTATCTCAACCCACTAGATTTCAACTCCTCACATCGTGAGGAGGGACAAAAAAGGTCTCCAGACATTGCTAAATGTCCCCTGGGGGAAGGAGTGAAATTGCTCCCAGCTGAGAACCATTGGGTTAAATGAAAGTGCCTTTGCGAGCTTCCTGCGAGAAGTGATGTCTAAGCTTAAACCTGCCTGATGAACAGCAGTTAGCCAATTGAAGAGAAAAGGCAAAGGGAAGAATGTGTACATGAATCACAGAGGCAATATCCTGAAAGTCAAAACATTAGAAATTATCTTGATTTTATTTTGCATCTGACAGTTAGTGAATCTGAATGGTTATTAAACTGTTCTGCTGCATTTAAATATTTACCTATTCTTTCTGTACTGAATAGGAACAACTTTTTCTTTGAAGAGGAATAGGTTCATCTGAGCCTGGGATGGAGTGGAAATGTTCAAATATGGTCTTTTTTTTTTTACCTAGGATATTTACAAAAGAGGTGTTTATAGACTTGAGGAGGGCAATGTAAGTATAGGAGGTTACAATGATTCCCCAACAATTAAAACAGTTGGGGTTTCCTCACAAGCCAGAATAAGTGATGATTTTATATGCATAAATAAAATGAGTACTTATTATGAAGACCCAAGTGTGACAATTTTAAAGTTTCAGAATCATTATTAAATATAAATATTGGAAGCATTGATTCTCCTCCAATGCTAGAGTAGAATTCTCAAGAATGAGGTAGCCTAGAAACTTAGGACTGCTTATAATTATGTGTGTTCTTTTCAAGAACTGACAGCTTTGATATAGATTTCTGGGACTAGCTTATATTGCAAGACTGACCTGAAGCTGTATTAGAAGCACAGAATATTAAACCTTGCAGAGAAGCTAGAAATCATATTGTTCAATTTCTAGGAGGTCATATGTTTGTATAAGTTCAAATAACTACATAGTGGCAGGGTCTGGACTTCATTTCTTAACTTCCAGTCCATCTCACTATCCACCTCTGTGTCTTTTTCATTTTCCAGGAGCACTTGTTTAACTCCATCCAATGAGAAGTGTATATGTTGCATCGGGCCAGTTAAACTATGGACAGAATGCTTAGAGGATGCATCTGCAAAATCCCGTGTGGTAACTACTTTTTAAGGTTGATGTTTGCTGGTTTTTTAACAGCTTATTTATTTACCTTATATCTTATAAACCTTATTTATTTATCCTATATGATATCATATTATACTTATTCTGAGATGGCAAGGTTTCTGGTTTGGTAATTAAAAGGCATCTGAGTCAGAAATTTCAAGAATTTAAATCTCTTTTTCCTGAACTCAATTTTATGATCAATTCTTCCTGTAATTTTCTGATTTGGGGGAAAACTAGGTATAGGCTATGAATGTCATTCATTTTGCTTCCATTACCTAGTTTTTTCTGGTTTTGTGCATGAAGGTAAATGAAGTCATAATCTTAAAATTTTGGACTCATGGGTTAGAAGTGCTTTAAGAGGGTCTCCTTCTCTGCTGAGATACAGTAACATAAGGAGGTAAGGAACTCTACCTTTTTGTGTTAATTCATTTCAAATTGTATAAAGCTTTATTCAGAATCTACTTCTTGTATCTTCAACTTTGTGGTTTCATTTCTGCTCCTAGGGCAATACACAGGACAGTTTTAATTCCCCTTCCATAAGCTAATATATAGTAAAGTTATAGATGCTTAAATAATGAAATTTGTAGATGCAAAAAAAAAAACACTTTTGATTTTTTCCTCATCTTTATTTCATTACTAGGAATTTAATAGTATGATGAGAATAATATTTTGAAAATAGTGAACTGATGTATTTTTCACTCCTCATTCCTCCTGCCCAGTTTTAACTATGAGTGGGTTATTATTGCAACCANGCTAACTCATTATTTCTAAGTGCCTAAAATGTGGTTACAGATAAGTAAAGGCTTTGTAAAAACCCTCCAGCACTGGATCACTTCTTATTATTTTCATTTAGCAAGGCTCTTAACTCTTCTGAGAATTGGTGCCTTCTCTGTATAAAATGGGGTTAATAATTTATGCTCTACTTGCTTAGCTGCATTGTTGGATCATGCATGAAAATGGGTTTAAAGTTCTTAGAAAACTGTAAACATTTAACTAGACAATTTAAAAATACTTTATTAACAATAAATATGCTATGGTCTGTTTCTGCTTCCTTCACTTGTATGTACTTAGTAATCTCATTTATTCATTCAGCCACCCAGTCATTTCATTTTTACCGTGTACCTAATGAATACCAGGTATACAGAAAACATGCACTGAAAAACAAGGCATGCTCTTGCTGTCCAGGAGTATGAATCCTGTAAAGGCAGTACAGTATGCTAAGTGCTATGATGGGTTAAATTGGGGTTTCTCAGCAGCAGCCTTACTGACATTTGAGACAGATAATTCTTTGTTGGGAGGGATGCCCTGTGCATTGTGAGATGTTTAACACATGCCCTATCTCAACCCACTAGATTTCAACTCCTCACATCGTGAGGAGGGACAAAAAAGGTCTCCAGACATTGCTAAATGTCCCCTGGGGGAAGGAGTGAAATTGCTCCCAGCTGAGAACCATTGGGTTAAATGAAAGTGCCTTTGCGAGCTTCCTGCGAGAAGTGATGTCTAAGCTTAAACCTGCCTGATGAACAGCAGTTAGCCAATTGAAGAGAAAAGGCAAAGGGAAGAATGTGTACATGAATCACAGAGGCAATATCCTGAAAGTCAAAACATTAGAAATTATCTTGATTTTATTTTGCATCTGACAGTTAGTGAATCTGAATGGTTATTAAACTGTTCTGCTGCATTTAAATATTTACCTATTCTTTCTGTACTGAATAGGAACAACTTTTTCTTTGAAGAGGAATAGGTTCATCTGAGCCTGGGATGGAGTGGAAATGTTCAAATATGGTCTTTTTTTTTTTACCTAGGATATTTACAAAAGAGGTGTTTATAGACTTGAGGAGGGCAATGTAAGTATAGGAGGTTACAATGATTCCCCAACAATTAAAACAGTTGGGGTTTCCTCACAAGCCAGAATAAGTGATGATTTTATATGCATAAATAAAATGAGTACTTATTATGAAGACCCAAGTGTGACAATTTTAAAGTTTCAGAATCATTATTAAATATAAATATTGGAAGCATTGATTCTCCTCCAATGCTAGAGTAGAATTCTCAAGAATGAGGTAGCCTAGAAACTTAGGACTGCTTATAATTAAGTGTGTTCTTTTCAAGAACTGACAGCTTTGATATAGATTTCTGGGACTAGCTTATATTGCAAGACTGACCTGAAGCTGTATTAGAAGCACAGAATATTAAACCTTGCAGAGAAGCTAGAAATCATATTGTTCAATTTCTAGGAGGTCATATGTTTGTATAAGTTCAAATAACTACATAGTGGCAGGGTCTGGACTTCATTTCTTAACTTCCAGTCCATCTCACTATCCACCTCTGTGTCTTTTTCATTTTCCAGGAGCACTTGTTTAACTCCATCCAATGAGAAGTGTATATGTTGCATCGGGCCAGTTAAACTATGGACAGAATGCTTAGAGGATGCATCTGCAAAATCCCGTGTGGTAACTACTTTTTAAGGTTGATGTTTGCTGGTTTTTTAACAGCTTATTTATTTACCTTATATCTTATAAACCTTATTTATTTATCCTATATGATATCATATTATACTTATTCTGAGATGGCAAGGTTTCTGGTTTGGTAATTAAAAGGCACCTGAGTCAGAAATTTCAAGAATTTAAATCTCTTTTTCCTGAACTCAATTTTATGATCAATTCTTCCTGTAATTTTCTGATTTGGGGGAAAACTAGGTATAGGCTATGAATGTCATTCATTTTGCTTCCATTACCTAGTTTTTTCTGGTTTTGTGCATGAAGGTAAATGAAGTCATAATCTTAAAATTTTGGACTCATGGGTTAGAAGTGCTTTAAGAGGGTCTCCTTCTCTGCTGAGATACAGTAACATAAGGAGGTAAGGAACTCTACCTTTTTGTGTTAATTCATTTCAAATTGTATAAAGCTTTATTCAGAATCTACTTCTTGTATCTTCAACTTTGTGGTTTCATTTCTGCTCCTAGGGCAATACACAGGACAGTTTTAATTCCCCTTCCATAAGCTAATATATAGTAAAGTTATAGATGCTTAAATAATGAAATTTGTAGATGCAAAAAAAAAAACACTTTTGATTTTTTCCTCATCTTTATTTCATTACTAGGAATTTAATAGTATGATGAGAATAATATTTTGAAAATAGTGAACTGATGTATTTTTCACTCCTCATTCCTCCTGCCCAGTTTTAACTATGAGTGGGTTATTATTGCAACCACATTCTGATAAATCATAATAACCAGAGAATCTGGTTCCTCAGGGATGAAAGTCTGGATCATTCCACGTGTCAAGCAACCTAGACCAGTGCAAGTGTTCACCAAGGATAAAAAACATTTCAAATGTGTGGAAGAGGAAGGAGATGCTAAATACCAGTTAAGGCTTCAGAATGAATCATAGTGGTGGAGAATGCAGTTCACAACCTACTGTACGATTTTTTCTAGACATTATGACCAACTACCATCAGGAAGAAACCATGACAGGGTGATAAGATGTAAGTCCATTGAGTGATGCAGTGGCTGCTGTGAGTGCTTCACAAGATCTCTCGTTTTCTTTTTTCCATTTCTGTGTATTCCTCCCTCAGCAATGGTGTGCTCTTGCCTCCAATGACTCCTATCTGCAATACTTCCTCGAAGAATTGACATCGAGCTACAGAAGTTGCTTATCACAATATCTGGAGCACAATTATTATTTAATAAATGGCAGCTATCATTGTTACTATTCTCCTTCCCAAATAGTTTCTGAAGTCTCACCACAAAGGGAATAATTTGTATAGACCTCATGCTTCTGTATTTTCTTGAATGGATAAACAAAGATATCTTTATATGTTAATGTTCTTTTCTTTAAAAGAGATTAGGTCAACAGAGAACATTAAAGTAGGAGTCAGGAGGCCTGAATCTTAACCCTGCCCTCCACAGTGTGGGCCACATATTCCACACCTATAAAACAAAGTGTAATCTAAAACAGAGTCAAGGTCTCAGCTGAAATATCACCTTCTTAAAGACCTCTGTCTAAGTAGCCCACCTAGTTCTGTGCTAACACTTTAGTCTTGCTAATTTTCTTTACTGTGCTTATCCAGTCTGTATTTATCTTTTTTGTGTGCATGTCTCTCCCCCAATCAGCATGCAAATGTGACAAAAACGTGGGCCACATGTGTCTTTTTTTTATTTTCTTCATTTCTAGTGCTTACCACAGTACCCAGTCCATGGTAGTTATTCAATACATATTTATAGAAAGAGTAAATGAAATAGCAAGATTAAGATATAAAATTGTTCTAGTTATCTATTGATGCATACAAAACTACCCCAAGTTTAGTGGGGAAACCAACCATTTTGTTATGCTCACAGATTCTGTGGGTCAGAAATTTGGATAAGGCACTGCAATCACAGGTTATCTTTCCTCCATAGTGCTGGAAAGACTCAAAGACTGGGTTCTGGAATCATTTGGAGACATCTCTACTCACATAGTTGGCAGGTAATGTGGGCTTTTGACTGGTACTTAAGCTCAGCTATTAGCCATAATACCTACATGTGACCTCTCCGTGAGGCATCGCCATGTAGTCTTTCCATGTAGGTGGGTTAGTTTGGGTTGCTTCATAGCATGGCTTCTGACTTCCAAGAAAAAATGTTGTAAAAGAGGAATGTGAAAATGCGGGAAATGTTATCACGTAACTGCAAAAGTCACACAGCTTCAGTTCTGTCACACTCTTTTGGTTGAGCAGTTGCAAAGCTTTGCTCAGGTTCAAGGGGAGGTGATACAGACCTGCCACTAGATGGGAGAGTCAGAGTTATGTTGTAAGAAGAGACCTAGAGATGGCAGGTACTGTTGGAGCTGTCTTTGGGAAATGCAATCTTTCACAGGTACATATGCAATTTAATACAATTGCCCCAGATTCTAATCTTTCATCAGAGTGTAAGAAACAAAAGTCTGAATTAGGGAGAGACTTTATTTCTGCCCCAGCATCCTGTGAACTTCAAGCCAGTATATATATTTTAGAAAAGTCACGTTTGAAGAATATTAGCTTTCCAATATAAATATTCCAGAACGGATGACCCTGTGTTATTGCAGGTACCCACATTCCTATGTGGTTTAAGACCATGCTAAAACAAAGCCAAATGTTAACCATTTTTAATTACATGTGAGTGAACATTCCCATCTAGAGGAAATGGTTATACTTTTTTCTGGAAGAGGGCCCTAGAGAGCTCCCATTCATCTTTAGCTGTGCTTTTCGTAGGCGCTACCACACTGGGTTGGACATCAAGGTTTGCTTGGTGAGTGGCATGATCTATCATGTCCCCTCCTTCCTTCCTCTTTGTAAAGTTCAATCTCAAGTAACTAAAAATTATCTAATCCACACCTTCCTCAATTTGTGTGCTTGGTTTCAAATGATACCATACATTATTTTTTGTTGTTTGTAGTGTTAAGCACACAGTTGATGGTTGTTGGAAGCACACAGTTGATGGTTGTTGTCTTTTTTAAAATTTTTTAATTAAAAATTTTTTTTTTATTTTTCCCTAGAATTAAGGCAGACTATAAAGTTTTCTGTTTTTATTTTGTGTATGTATAATCATGGAGAATGATATTCTTCAGAATACCATTCCACAATATGTTAATAAAACCTTGACTCACCAACCAAAACCAAAAAGTAATCTATTTTCCCTAGACATTATAAAATAGTATCCATTCAACAAATGAGCTAATTGAGTGTTATATATTCTAACAAAGTTCATAATACTTTAAAANCGTTTGAAGAATATTAGCTTTCCAATATAAATATTCCAGAACGGATGACCCTGTGTTATTGTAGGTACCCACATTCCTATGTGGTTTAAGACCATGCTAAAACAAAGCTAAATGTTAACCATTTTTAATTACATGTGAGTGAACATTCCCATCTAGAGGAAATGGTTATACTTCTTTCTGGAAGAGGGCCCTAGAGAGCTCCCATTCATCTTTAGCTGTGCTTTTCATAGGCACTACCACACTGGGTTGGACATCAAGGTTTGCTTGGTGAGTGGCATGATCTATCATGTCCCCTCCTTCCTTCCTCTTTGTAAAGTTCAATCTCAAGTAACTAAAAATTATCTAATCCACACCTTCCTCAATTTGTGTGCTTGGTTTCAAATGATACCATACATTATTTTTTGTTGTTTGTAGTGTTAAGCACACAGTTGATGGTTGTTGTTTTTTTAAAAATTTTTTAATTAAAAAAATTTTTTTTATTTTTCCCTAGAATCAAGGCAGACTCTATAAAGTTTTCTGTTTTTATTTTGTGTATGTATAATCATGGAGAATGATATTCTTCAGAATACCATCCCACAATATGTTAATAAAACCTTGACTCACCAACCAAAACCAAAAAGTAATCTATTTTCCCTAGACATTATAAAATAGTATTCATTCAACAAATGAGCTAATTGAGTGTTATATATTCTAACAAAGTTCATAATACTTTAAAAAGTGATTGAAAAGAAAGGAGACTATGATTACCCTGATGAAACAGTTGTCAGGTGTTATTACCCCAAATCCTCCGTTCTCTCAATCCTTAAATTAATGTTTTACTGAAATAAGTCACTCATTATTGCATAGATGTCAAGGGATATATGGGCCATGTTTCCAGGGCTTTGCAAATCATAAGATGGACTTACAATCAGCTGAGAAAATAGTTGCTTTTCGGGTGGCGGTGATGGATTTGTCCTTTTCCGGTCCGTCCCAGTCTTTTGTGATTGGCTTCTCTCTCTCTCTCTCTCTCTCCTTTTTTTAAAAATTAATATTGAACTTTTCCTTTCTCTTATGTGTCTTTGAAAGTTTCACTAGCCTGGGGAAAAGAGAAAACATTGCCAACCAATTATGTCACCAAACTTTGAAAGGTCAGAGATGCACAGGCTATCTGAGGAACAGTGTAAAAGCCATTAGCAGCCTGATATCTCATTTGGTGACTAATAATCTGAGAGGAATACCAAATGGCCTCCCCCCACATTAATCCCCTGGAAGTAAAACATCTTAACCAGAAAGGAATAATGTTATCAATTTCTTTCATTCTCATTAAACTCCAAAGGCTGTAATCTAGAGGCCTCCTTGGTTTTTACACACAATCAGTATGAAAGAAATGCAGCATATAAAAAGGAACAAAGTAGAAAAATTAAAGTAAAATAGAGAATGAGGGTGGCTTATTCATGCAAATATATGTATCATTTCTAATTTGTAAAAGCTTATTATATAAAACTTCACTCTAACTTATCTCCTCACCACTGTCCCAAAGGAAGTCCACAGGGAGAATGCCAACATTTCTACCCTCAGAAAACTTTCTATATTTCTCTTTCTCCACCTTTGATCTTACTCTCTCCCTCTTCTACTTGAATGCCCTTGAGTTCTCTCTACATATATAAAATCCTACTAACTTTTCAAGACCTAGTTTAAGTCTTATATCCTTTATGATAGTAACCCAGATCCATCTTCCCTTCCCCAACTTACTGGTCACATTGCTTATTTGGCATTTAGTATATAGGCTACACATTTAAGATGAATATCCATTTATGTCTCATTGTCCAAACATATGTTCATTATTCACTCATTTACCTATTCATTAATTGAAGAAACATTTCTAGGAAAAATATTCCATACCAGGCACTGTGCCAGATGCCAAAGATACAAGAATGAATGAAATTCTATTTATAATGTAGTACATCATAGGGATAAGCACAGTTGGACATAAATACTATAATAGAAATGTAAGAAGGTCACATTGCATGCACAAAGGAGGGACTGAGAAACATTTCTAGGAAAAATATTCCATACCAGGCACTGTGCCAGATGCCAAAGATACAAGAATGAATGAAATCCTATTTATAATGTAGTACATCATAGGGATAAGCACAGTCGGACATAAATACTATAATAGAAATGTAAGAAGGTCACATTGCATGCACAAAGGAGGGACTGACCAATATTACTGGGAAGAAACGAGACCTAAGAGGAGAAACTCCAGTGAGCCAAAGGAGATGTTTATTAGGTGAATGAGAACAGAGAGAGGTGAGGAGGAAAAGGGGTGATGGCAGGGAAAGAAATTGCAGGAACAGAGGTCAACATAAATAAAGGTTCTAGTGCAGATGTGTGTTCATGGAAGGGCAAGAAGTTTTGAGTAGAACAAACCATAGATTGTAAAATGGGACAGGAGTCAGGTGAACTGAGCATAGAGTTGAACAGGAGGGAAGATCATGGAAAGCTTTGTTCATTATGGAGAGAAACTTAGATTTAGTCTGTGGGCAATGGTAGCTACTGTGGTTCTCTACATATTGGAGAAACATGGTCAGATTTGTGTTTTTTATGATCAATTGGGTATGGATGATGAAGAGACAGGACCAGAGGTGGAAAGAACAGTTAGAGGACTCCTGCAATTGTCCAAGTGAAAGGTGATTAGAATATGAGATAATGTGGATGGAAATACAAGAACAGCTATGATAAGTTATGAGAAAATAAAATCTACAGGACTTCTGACTTCCTTAGGGTAGATATTGCATTATCTTCTATGTATGCTGCACAGCCTTAAGCACTTATTAAGGTGTGTTTTTAATACTTGCCAGATAGAATCAAAATTTATACTGGTGTGAGAAAAGCCTTCAAGAGAAATGTGTAGTTTCTCATGTGTCCCAGTAAATTAAAGGCAGATTTTGGTCTACAGTTGAGATTATAGGTCTTATGCATTCTTGCTTTGGAAATTGAAAAATTGGGGAATTTTTATATGAGTGTCTTATTTCTGGACTCAAACTGCTTCACTATTAAAGTTTTATAACTAAATTTTATTTCAAGTTCTGGATTGACATATGACAGGGTTATTTTACATAAAACATGTTGATGTAAGCTTGTTATTTGACTCAAATAGAATATTAAGCTGATAGGCTTGTAACAGTTGTTCCTGGAAATCACAAACCAATAACATTCTGATTCTTCCTGGACTAAGCAAATGCCATTGAATGAAAATGAAACTCCCACATTAATGAAATGATTGATCTTCCCATTTCAGGGAAAAATTCCTTGATACCTGTGAATTAAAAAGGCCAGTGGCCATTATGACTTCTTCTCATTCCCCCCAAAACTAAAGATGATCCTTACAATGATTTTGATACTAACTAGTTACTCTAGTACTAGGTATCAAAGTGTACCTTGATGTTCCTTTTGGAAAAGCAAATGGCCTTGAGGCAAGTGCATAAAAAATCTTCTGTATGTGTTGTCTTGAAATTCATGATTGAAAATATTTTTAATGCCTCCTACCAATCCATGATGGGCCTTCTCCTTCCATTTGGTCATGAGGGCTGACTACTGAACTTGTAACCTCAAACAGTGATGGAGTAGTGTGGTATATTTCATAAATTTTGTCATCACTGTAATGTTTTTTGCAATGTGATTTAACAGCTCCTGTCATCAAAAAGTAGAGTTTATTTGCCCACTCCTACACATTGGCTCAGACATATGATTTATCTGATCGATAGAATGCAAGTGAAATGATGATGTACCAGTTCTGAGCCTACATCTCAAGGGACCTGCTGCATTTTAGTTCCCTCTTAGACCTGAGGCTCTGCGTGAAATCAAGCCCAGGCTAGCCTACTGGTGATTAGAGCACATCTGAAGCAGAGACAAGTGATCTCCAGTAAAGCTTCCTGGACCAGCCAGGCCCCAGATGACGTGCCAGTTGACCACAGACTCATGAGCAATCCAGAAAAGTCTGGCCCAGAAGAGTAGAACCATCCAGCGAACCCGTGGACCCATGAGCATAAAAAAAAAAGTTTATGGTTGTATACCACTGAGATTTTGTGATTATGTTGCACAACATTATGATGGTGAGAGATAACTGATTCAGCCAGGTGGTATGTGTAGGGGGGAGATGAGATCAATATGGGCAAAGGGCCAAAACTTGTATCAAATTCCTATAGGCAAGTGAAGACAGTCAGTCCCAAAGACAGAGGTGTTTGGTCCACTGACTGGGTCAAAAAGATTCAGATGGAGACAACAAAGCAGGTGGCATATTTTTCTGTGGAGATGTTATTCTGACAGAGTCTAAAGCCACAGTGAAGGAGACTAAAGCCAAGACAATTGAATTTTTATCTATCAGTTAGAGTTTCAATTTTGCCATTTGCTGGAAGTTATAATTGCCACTAATATTTATCAAGAGTTTTCTATGTGCCAAGACAATCTTATTTAATTCAATTCCCACACAATTCCTCCTCTGTAGAGAATGAATTTTTTTTTTACCTGATGTACCTAGTAACTGGAAGAGTCAGGACACAGACCCAGGTCTGTGCCTCTAAACCACCATTTCATTAAGGTCTCTCTAAGCTTCACTGTATTCATGTATGCAACAGGGACGACAATACTTTCAAGGGTTGTTGCAAAGATTAAATAAGATAATGCAAGGAGACATTCAATTATAAGTGCTACTATATGTTTAATTCTTATTTTATCCCCAGAGCTACAGACATATTTAGCCAGCTGCATTTTCTCTTTCTGGAAATTTTGCAGCCAGTGAAATCCTCATAGAATCTGGAAATTATTATTTTTTATACAAAGATTGGTCATCCTTTTACTTTCAGAGAAAGCTCCTGCCATCTTGACCTGTAATCTGGCAGACTGGTTAGGGTGATTCTTCGTCTTCCCAATGCATCCCGTAGAAAGGCCTGACATTGAGACACAGATTCCATGTTAAAAGGAAGATTCGTGATCTCCTTTAGAGTATTAAGAAAAAGTTAACACATGATACAATGTGAAGCCCATTACATTGAAAATGAATTTTCTTCTGCATAAATAAGAATGTATTCCTACAGGTTCTTCACTCATGATTACCTCCATTGCAAGTCTCTTCTGATTGGAAAAATAATCTGTACCTTCTTTTGGGAGACATTCAATTTGGCAAAAGACAAAATTACAATAAGTTTAGTTTATACGTGTTAATTGGCTTTTATTTGTGATTCTAGATTCAGGCAACATGTCATTCTGTAAATAGAATGAGTGTTCAGAGGATGTTGGTTTTATAGACAGGAAAGGGCTAAGGAAAGCAGTAACAGAGAACAAAAGCAGATTGGTCATTTCAAAGCTACTTTCCTTCTAAAGGTTAAAGCAGACGGGACTTCCGTATCATGCCAGCTAAAACTGGCCTGTTTGGGAATTCAGGTATTAGCTCCCTCTCTCCTAATTTCTTAGAAAGTCAGATAAACAACTCAGTTTTGGCCTGGTGTCATGTACCTTCAGCATGAGGAACTCCGGCTAAAACTGGCCTGTTTGGGAATTCAGGTATTAGCTCCCTCTCTCCTAATTTCTTTGAAAGTCAGATAAACAACTCAGTTTTGGCCTGGTGTCATGTACCTTCAGCATGAGGAACTCCATTTTGGGTTATTCTGTTGGGCATAGAACAGGAGCTCAGTTCAAACCAATGGCTTCATAAATTTTATTTAAAAACTTCAGGAATATTCAGTTTAACTCAGCAGGGTGGATGTATATTAATAGAATACTAGTACAGGAGGGACATGAGTGATCCTTGAATGCCCACATGTGAGGAGTACCCATTGGGTGATTTTTCAAGCATTGCTTAAATGCTGCAGTGACTGAGAACTCACCAGTTCAAAAAGGTTATTCTGTTTCTGGAAAACTCTAATGAGTCAAAAATCTCCCTTTCTGTAACTTTACTCACTGAACTCTAGTTTTACTGGTTTGAGAAATGCACAAGACTAGTCTCTTCATTCTATTTTTCTGACTCTTTATAATGGATGCTCTTGGGTAATTTAAGTCACCCAAACTGCTTGCCCATCCTCTTGAAGAGGGGTGGTAGCCATTTATTATGAGACAGTACCCATTGGTTATCACCAATAAGATTATGGCTAGACACCTGATCCTAGGAGGGCTATCAGAGTCTTTAGAATTGAGACTTTGTTAAATATTACATTTTAGTATAAATTCCATGAGAGTTTTTTTAAAAAAATTATTGTCAAGTTTAAATATCAGGATATGTACATAACACAACACCTAAAATTTTAGCTGCTCTTGAAAGATGAAACAATCTGACAATACTGAGCAAGCATTTCTGCATCCTAAAAAATGGCCGTAGCTGTGTATGCTGACCCCTCTGCATGGGTCTTGCACTCCCTAGTTTTCTGCAGAGGCCCCAACCCATATCTGCTTTACCTATTAACATCACGTACTTTAGCATTTTGAGAATCCAAGTTTGTGTCACTCTCCTACTATGAATTCTTTCTTGTACTTGCAATCAATAGAGCCTAAAGCAAACTTTATAATTCAGTGGTTATAAATCCTGTCTGGATATTAGAATCATCTGGGAACTCTTAAAAATAGATTCTTGGGCCAGTCTCCATAACTATTAAATGAGAACCTCTGAATATCATCCTCATTTGCAATTTCTGGATTCTCTATGGCTGGAACATTGTTATCTTAAAAAACAAAAACAAAACACAATTAAAAAAAAAAAAAACCCTCTCCAGTTAAGAAAAGCCATAGTTAAAGACCACTGATATAACTTAAGATAGAAAAAATAGAATGTATTGTCCATTTCCTTCTGTTGCACAAAATTCATGCAGGTGGGTCAGCTTTTTCCAAGCTAAACATCTCTGACTGCCACCTGGATGCTTGTAGTGGATTGAATTATGTCCCTCCAAAACTCGCTGAGGCTTGAATTGTCTTCCGAGTTTTATGTATTAGGAACTTAACGTCCACTGTGATTGTTAAGAGGGTGGGAAATCCTATTATGGTAATTGAAAGGTGGAGCCTTAGAGAGGTGATTTTATTGTAGGACCTTGCGGTAGTGGATGGATTAAAATGATGGTCAGGGGTGTGGTTCTGAGGGCTTTAAAAGAAGAGGAGAGTCTCTCTTGCTTTCTCTCTGCTATCTCTGCTTCCACAGTCTTGCAATGTGAGACCCCTGGGTCACTGTCGCCACCACCAGATGGACTTTGGACTTCCCAGACTCAGAAACTATAAGCAATAAATTTTGTTTCTTTATAAATTACCCAGTTCCAAGTATTTTCTTACAAGCAGCACAAAACGGACTAATACAATGCTTTTAAAGATACTTTCACGTAAGAGCTTCCAAAGGCTGGATGCTGCTACTCGGCCCTGAGTGTGCTTGCTTGGTCTGTATGCTGAGCAGTGGGAAGGGAGAAGGATCGGCTGACCAGTGAGATGGTGCAGGTGGCCATCAATCCAAAGGTGCTGCTTCCTGGGATTCACCTGAGGAGAAGTGATGCTGAGAAATCTTAGAACATATTCAAGGACTAGCTGGCATTATAATGTCTTAACCCAACCTAACAGAGAATTAGGCCCAGCCTTAAACCCATATTCTTGCTGAGCTACCTTTTCCTGACTTACGGGTTGGAGTTTCAAAGACAGTAAATAAACTCTTCACACAAAGCCAGTTATAGTACGCTCCTAATTCTACTAACTAAAAAGTGCCTACCATGCCAGTTTCAGTAGTAAAGCATTTCTGGTCCTATGTTTCACTCTCATGTGTTTGTGCTCTGAGAAACTTCTGCTCATTCCATGAAACTTCTGTTGCTTTAGATAGTGCTTATTTTCTTGGCATTTGCACTACTGCCTTGCACTCTGCTCCCCAGACTTACCAAGTTGCTTGGACTGCTGCTCTAAAATGTGCTCAGTATTTCATTTAATTTGCCTTACCTGAGATTTTAAAACAATCCAAATATAAACGTTATTATCGTGATAATAGATAACACTTATTAAATGCTAACTATGCATCAGGCACTGCTCCCTTTCAATCTTCACAGTGTGTCTATGAATTAGGCATACTTACAGATGGAGTAGCTGAAGCACAGAGTTGTCAGGTCTGAAGCCTTTTGATGGTTTTCCATTGCCATTAGGTTGATGTTCTATATTCCTACGATGGTCATGCAGACCTCCCTTATCACCTCTTCATTCTCCTCTATTCCCTCATTTATTAGTCAAGCTTCCATATTAGGGGCATTATAATTTTTTTTCTCCCTCTTTTAGGTCTTCACATAGTTTCCCTCTGCCCAAAACTCCTAATCCATTTCCCATCCCCACCAGCTTGGCTAAATCTTACTCACCATTTAAGTCGCAAACTAATTACCTTCTTCAGAAAGGAAATCTTGGATCCCGTAGTAGTGATTTTTCAAGTGTGTTTTTCAGATTGCTTGTATTGGTGTCATTTGGGACTTGTGTTAGTTAAAAGTTAGATTTCAGGGCTTTTCTTTAAACCTATTGAATTAAAAGGTAGGGTCCAGTCATCTTCAATTTGAACTAACATGTCTGGTGATTCTTATGAGCAACAAAGTCAGAGAATTATGACCATAGACTAAGTCAATTTCCTTGACTATTTTTTACCATAGTACCCTGTCTCTCTCCTTTCAAAGTAATAATCACATTTAGAATAAAAAATTTATTATTTATGTTCCCCATTAGGTTATAAACTCCATGAGGTTAAGGAACATAAATCTGTATAGCTCATTTCTATATCTCTAGCACATAGCCCATTGCCTGCCTATAATTTGTTTAATTACATAAAAATGTTTTTTCCTGTTTTAATAAATTTTATGAAGCAACTACCATTTTTCAGGCACATAGTAAATTTTTAGAATTCAAGGTTGAATAATATATGGTCTTTTGGCTCAAAGAACTCACAGCCTCATAGGGATAATAGGCAACGGCAGAGAAACATGAGATGGCATCATATGTATTTGAGTACCTGGGAGTGGTTCGAAATAGGTTAGTGTGGGGTATCAGTTACAGAATGCAAGAACCAGATCGTGAAAGTCTAAGGACTTTGACTTTTATTGTGAAAGCCACTAGGACATAATAAAGAGAAATAAATGGCTAGCTCTGGTCTATAGAAATCTGCAACTAAGGTTAGATTTCTACTTTTACATCTCTATTTTTATGAAATAAATTTTCAGTTTTAAGAGATTAAATTGAGGTAATAAATTATGCATTTATTTATGTATGCATTTATTCATTTATTCTGTACATATTTGTTGAGTATATTCTATATACAAGGTCCATTCCCATATTTTATTTAATCCTCACAATGTTCCTGTTAAGTAGGTGGCATTTTTTTCATTTTGATATTGGGGCTCAATGAGGTTTAATTAATTGCTTGAGACAAAAGAAGTATGTAGTAATAGAACAGGTATTCTAATCCTGACCTCCTGCAAGGTTTTTTCTGATTTTTTTTTTTCATTCAGCAATACTTAGAATTTATTTAGTCATTTAATATTTATGGAAGCCTACTATGTGGCAGGTAATATTTTGGGGTCTTGGAGGACAACATTGGACAAAAAAGAAAAAAAATTCTGCTCTTTTGGCACTTACATTTTACTAGATATCTGGAATCTTTTACTGGAGAACGAATTCCTATTGACCTAAGTACCCCTCTGCAAGCATAGGGCTGAAGGAGTCTTAGTGGTATCAGGGCAATCAATTCTCTCTCCTATACATTGAACACATTTTTCCAAGACAATCTTGGATGATAAATAATATAGTCTTGGCAGGAAGGTGTTAGAAGAGTGGGTAACACTTCACTTTGATATGGGAAAGAAGGGAGAGGAGGAGGTCACTTCCACCAACAGTCATTATCTGATACTGAGAGACCCTTTAACATTTTTGGTTAGCAAGCTGAATATTTTAACATGCAACTATAGACTTAACAGTCAGCACATAGATGCATTTTAAATCAAACTTCTCTCTATAAACTCATATTGATAGTGCTTGCCAGGGGTGAGATAAAAAGAGGGAGTACAGAAGTTGCCTGCTCAGCATAACAGATCATCTCAAATATGCTGAGAAGTGTTAACTAGGAGAGGGAAATTAATGAATCATCAAGAATAAAAATCACGATGGTTAAAAACATGGATTTTGTTTATATTTTGAGATTGCAGTTTCCTAAACGTCTTAAAAAATAACCTAGACACTTCTATAAAAATATCCTTCTATTAAGAAGAGAAATACACTCATGAGACGGTATAGTAGTTATCAGTGCAGATTCTGGAATCATCTAGGGCTATGTTCAAGTTCTGTCTCTTTAACATATTAAGTGTGCGACCTTTGTCAAGTACATTTCCATGTCAAATCTCACACTGTCATCTATGAAATAAGATTGATGATACATTGTAGTGGGATCGTGAGGAGTAAATGAAATGACATAATTAGAATAATTAGCACAATGTGGTGCATGTAGAAAAGACAATAAATGGCAGCTCTTATTGATGCTGTTATTATTATTATTATCACTATCTTTAAATTATTTCCTAATTCTGATTTCAAAGACATGGAATGATGCATCCTCTATAAGTCAAAATTTATTGTAGTTGCTTTATGGCAAAGTAGTGATTTTTTTTTAAAAAGTGGTTTTCCTACTACAAAAAGTAGAGAACAAAATAATTTTTGAAGTTTTTATGTACTTGAGAAACCACCAGTTCAGCTTGCTTTATTTAATAAATGAAAATACTAGTGACGTATCCAAGAGCTCATAAATATATCATACTAGAGCTCAGACATGGATACCTGAGTTCCCCCTTCACAGAGGGTTGTATTTCCACAGCTGCTGGGAGCATAGTCAGCAAATATCCTCCAGCTGGCAGCTCCTTGGAGTGTGCCTCAACTTCAGAGATCCCTCTTACTCAAGAGTGTGTCCTTCCCAAGTGGTTTTGAGTCACCCTGCTGTGACTCAAAATTTATTTCTCCTGATTATGTGCAACTCATACCTCTTGACCAACAACTCCCAAGCTCCTCCTTCCAACCCCCACAGCCTCTGGCAACTATTATTCTACTCTCTACATCTCCAAGTTCAGCATTTTTAGACTTCTTATATGAGTGAGATCATGAGGTATTTGTCTTTGTATGCCTGGCTTATTTTTCTTAGCATAATGTCTTCCAGGTTCATCCATGCTGTCACAAATGACAGAATTTGCTTCTGTTTTTAAGGCTGAATAATATTCTATCGTGTGTAGTTTCTTTATCCATTCATCCTTTGATGGAATCTTAGTTGATTCTGTATATTGGCTACTGTGAATAATGCTGCAATGAACACGGGAGTGCATTCATCCCTTATTTNTGACATAATTAGAATAATTAGCACAATGTGGTGCATGTAGAAAAGACAATAAATGGCAGCTGTTATTGATGCTGTTATTATTATTATTATCACTATCTTTAAATTATTTCCTAATTCTGATTTCAAAGACATGGAATGATGCATCCTCTATAAGTCAAAATTTATTGTAGTTGCTTTATGGCAAAGTAGTGATTTTTTTTTAAAAAGTGGTTTTCCTACTACAAAAAGTAGAGAACAAAATAATTTTTGAAGTTTTTATGTACTTGAGAAACCACTAGTTCAGCTTGCTTTATTTAATAAATGAAAATACTAGTGACGTATCCAAGAGCTCATAAATATATCATACTAGAGCTCAGACATGGATACCTGAGTTCCCCCTTCACAGAGGGTTGTATTTCCACAGCTGCTGGGAGCATAGTCAGCAAATATCCTCCAGCTGGCAGCTCCTTGGAGTGTGCCTCAACTTCAGAGATCCCTCTTACTCAAGAGTGTGTCCTTCCCAAGTGGTATAAAGCCAATGACTGTTCATAGCAGGGGATAGAGGACAGCCATTTTCTGCTCATGTGGCTCAACACGATGAGCCATGTACCCCCAAACTCCCTGCTCAGTCAGCTGAGACTTAGTTGGCTCTGCCTTGCAGTTCAGTTTCTCCCTCTGTCCAGTCCTATTCCCTCTTTCTCCCCTCCACAGGTGTTGATTCCTAATAAACATTCTGCACACCAAAATCCTTGTCAGCGTCTGATTCTAGGGAACCCAGTCTGTGACAAGGATCTAAATCCTAATACTATTACTGTTTTTATTTTTTTATTATTATTAATTCTAGGGAACCCAGTCTGTGACAAGGATCTAAATCCTAATACTATTACTGTTTTTATTTTATTTTTTATTATTATTATTTTGTCCTTTTTGAGACCGGCCACACCGCGCTCAGCCAGTGAGCGCTGTGAGCGCACCGGTCATCCCTATATAGGATCCGACCCCGCGGCAGGAGCGCTGCTGCACTCCCAGCGCCGCACTCTCCCGAGTGCGCCACGGGCTCGGCCCCTATTACTGTTTTTAAAACAAAACGAAGCAAAACAAAAACTTGTGTCTACAACCTAATTTTGGTGCTCTAGAATGTCATTCTAAAACCTAATTTTGCAGCTCTAGAATGTCATTCCAAGACAGCAGTAGGGGAGTTTAAGTATTTCCATTGCATGAGTGGGAGTTGCTGAGGAATGACTATGAAATGGAGATGGGACGAGGTTTGAAATCATCACCTTTATCAACTAGTAACCAACCTGTGCTCTTCTCTGCCCACTGCTCAGAATGATTCCTTGATGTTTGTCATAAGTTAGGATTTTTCTCTCTTGGAGAATACATGTGAATGCATGTGAGATACATTGAGAATACATGTCAAATACATTATTTGACATTTCCTTTTGCACGTCCTCCTGATTGCTCCTTGCCCTTTCTCAGCTTCAGAGCAGTTCTAGAATTTCTGTATCAAAAGCCAACACTCTGGGAAGAATGAATTCTAACTCATTTTATATTCCTGGGAGGAAAAATAGATGCAGATTATAGTGACGATAAAAGCCCTTCTTCCTTCAAGCCTTGGTATCTATCTTCTCTTTATTTCTTTTTCTGAATATATATATTTATTTATTTTTATTAATATTACTTTAATTGGCAAATCATAATTGTATATATTTATGGGATACAATTTGATGTTTTGATATATGAAAACAATGTGGAATGGTTAAATCAAGCTAATTAACATATCCACCTCACTTACTTGTCATTTTTTATGATGAGACATTTGAAATTTATTCTCTTAGTTATTTTGAAATATACAATGCATTATTATTATTTGAGTCACCCTGCTGTGACTCAAAATTTATTTCTCCTGATTATGTGCAACTCATACCTCTTGACCAACAACTCCCAAGCTCCTCCTTCCAACCCCCACAGCCTCTGGCAACTATTATTCTACTCTCTACATCTCCAAGTTCAGCATTTTTAGACTTCTTATATGAGTGAGATCATGAGGTATTTGTCTTTGTATGCCTGGCTTATTTTTCTTAGCATAATGTCTTCCAGGTTCATCCATGCTGTCACAAATGACAGAATTT
>NW_007727664.1:73237-111043 GCF_000696425.1 Galeopterus variegatus
CTTATTTTTCTTAGCATAATGTCTTCCAGGTTCATCCATGCTGTCACAAATGACAGAATTTCCTTCTGTTTTTAAGGCTGAATAATATTCTATCGTGTGTAGTTTCTTTATCCATTCATCCTTTGATGGAATCTTAGTTGATTATGTATATTGGCTACTGTGAATAATGCTGCAATGAACACGGGAGTGCATTCATCCCTTATTTGCCATCTATGACCTTTATTGTGTTGAGGTTCATTACCTCGATATCTACTTTATTTGCTAAAGATAGTTTATTGAAATTCCTTTAGGTATATACCCAGAAGCGGGATTGCTGGATCTGTTTTTAGTTTTTTGGTGAGTTGCCATACTGTTTTCCATAATGGCTGTACTAATTTACATTCCCACCAACAATGTATGAAAGTTCCCATTTTTCCACATCTTAGCCAACACTTACCTTTCATCTCTTCGATACAAGCTTTTCTAAGAGGTGTGAGTTGGTATCTCATACCCGTTTTGATTTGCACTTTCCTAGTGATTAGTGATGCTGAGCATTTTTTAATGTACCTGTTGGCCATTTGCATGTCTTCTTTTGAGAAATGTTCATTCATGTTCTTTGCCCATTTTTAAATTATTTGTTTTCTTGCTATTGAATTGTTTGAATTTTTTATATATTTTGGATATTAACCCCTTAACAGATGTATGGCTTGCAAATATTTTCTCCCATTCATAGGTTGTCTCTCCACTGTTAATTGTTTCTTTTGCTGGATAGAGTTCTCTTTATTTCTTGTTTCTGCAGTTCTGAAATTTGTTGGGAATAAAATGAACAAAACAGTCACGTGTGATTACTCTGATAAGACATATTAGAAACACATATGCTAAGGAGTAGAAGTCATTGAAGGAAACCTGACTGCAGATCAGCGATCTTAAGATCAGTCTTACCTCAGATGCACCATGCAGCATCCTGATCTACTATCCCCAGCACTCAGCTTTTATGCTAATGGTCAGAAGATAGATGCTTTCAAGCATTGCATCTGTGTTTGACGGGAACATGGAGATGGGGCATTACGGATCAGGGCAAAAGTCATGTGGTAGCTGAGTTTGCTTCCATTTATTATCATAACAATGGTCTAGACTAGAAAGTCTACTGATGGGCTGCTTTGTACCTCCTCTATTGGCCAGACTTGGCTCTGTGGCCATCCACAGATCAAGGGAGTCTGGTGTGTGATGATTTTTAACTGGACACACCACCATTCTGAAAAAAAATTAAACACGTTAGTAACTTTCCAAAAAGTAGAAAATAAATACCGGGTAGGCAAATAACAATGTCTGATAGAAAATAGGTTCATGGAAAATTATATGTGTGTTTTAAATTTTATATATGTTGTATTACTCTAAATGTATCTTTAGAAATTGACTTTTTCACTGCTGGAGATGGGGGGAGGTGTGGGGGTTGGGGAGGGATAGGTTGAGTAAAGGGCATAAAGAAAAATCACAATTTGTAATAATAATATACTTATAATAAATAATAAAAAAAATTAAAAGATTTATTTATGTTTAGTTCATTATTCCATTGCTGATATTATTCTATAAATAAATAAGTCTTACTGGATAGGCTAATTTCTTTTTTTATTTTTTACGATTACGAACAGCCTTGTAATTACTGTTTCTGTATGAGTATCCTTCTGGAAATGTGTGAATTTTTTTTTTTAAGGTAAATATCTAGAAGTGGAATTGCTGAATCACTGATTACATTTTTCAACTTTATTGGATATTTCCAAATTACTTTCTGTAGTGGGTTGAATTATGTCCCCCCCAAACTCCCTGAAGCTTGAATTGTATCCCCCAAGTTTTATGTGTTAGAAACTTAGCCCCCACTGTGACTATTAAAAGAGTGGGAAATCCTATTATGGTAATTGAAAGGTGGAGCCTTGAAGAGGTGATTGGATTGTAGGACCCTGCAGTAGTGAATGGATTAAAAATGGTGGTCAGGGGTGTGGTTCTGAGGGTTTTAAAAGAAGAGGAGAGTCCGACTTTTGCTCTCTCTGCTCTCTCTGCTTCCACCATCTTGCAATGTGAGACCCCTGAGTCACTGTTGCCACCACCAGATGGACTTTGGACTTCCCAGCCTCAGAAACTGTAGGCAATAAATTTCATTTCCTTTGTAAATCACCCAGATAAAGGTATAGTGTTATGGCAACACAAAACAGACTAATACACTTCCCAGATTATGCTCCCATCAGAAATGCATGAGCTTTGCTTCCCGTCATTTTTGTCAACAGACCTTAACTTTTGCTCTTGTAATGAGTATAAAGTAGTATTATCATATTTACTTAAAATTTGAGCTTTCCTGTTTATTAGTCAATTGGAACACCTTTTTGTATGTTGGTGATTTCAATTTTCTTTTATAGTAACTTACTCATTCACATCCATTATCCATCTTTCTGTTATTTGTGTTTTGTATAGATTTTGAGATGTTTTCATATAATCCAGAGAGTATTATTACCAATATTGTGAATATCTTCCTTTCTGCTCGAGTTTTAATGGTTTTGTTATTTTTTTTATATAGATGTTTTTAAATTCCGAAGTAGTCAAGTTTATCAAGGCTTTTTCCTAAGGGATTGTAATTTTTATGTTTCTTAAAGAGATCTTTTTTTACTCCAGGTCCAAGTTTTGTACTAAAGGTTTAACTTAGTTGCATTTCATATTAAAGTTCTTCACTGATGTGGAATTTGTGTATATGACTTGAGGTGGGAATATAACATTATTTTTTTATACATGAAAAATCACTTGTTCAGCACTATTAGGTGTGTTCCCTGTTCTGTTCTATTGTTATGTTTGTCTGTCCCTGGCCCACCAGCACACTGACATAATTACTGTAGCTCCATGATAACTTTTGATATCTGAGATGGCAAGCTACCCACCTCGATCTTTCGGATCTAAAAAAGGTCACATTGATCTTTCTTAGAAGAGTTTTGATTGTAATTGATCTTTTATGTTTCCATGAAGATTTTAAAATCCTTTCATCATTGCCATGAAAAATTTTGTAGGCATTTTGATTTTAATTGCTGTGAATTTATAGATTGATTTCTTAAAAAATCTACATGTCTTCATGATACTGCTTTTTTCAGTCAAGTATTAATGCATATCTCTCTAGTTATTTAGATCTTATTTTATGCCTTTTAATAAAATTTATGTGTACAGATATTTTGCTACGGTCTTACATATTTTCTGTTAGATGGTAGATATTTTATAGTTTTCATTTTTACTGTGAATGACATTTTAAAGTTATACATTTCTAATTGTTGATTTATAGAAATGCTTTTGATTTTTATGCACTAAATTTATATTCATAAATCCTACTGACATCTCTTACTAGTTTAGTAATTTGTGTATTTGGATTTTCTATGTAGATGATTGTGGCCCAAGATAAGTGGTAGTTTTGTTTCTTTTTTCCAAATATATCTTTTCTTTATTTTTTTCTTGTCATGCTATATTCATCAACACCTCAGGTACAATGCTAACTTGAAGCACTGAAAATAGGCATTGTTTTATTGTTCCTGATGCAAGAGTAAGACTTCTAAAGATGTCCTCAGTTTCTTTCAAGAGTGCTTTGCAATACTTGTTGACTATGTTTTACTATCCCTGTTTTAGGACCTAACCACTGGGGTGAAGATAAGCACATATTAAACAGCCAACCTTTTCGATTGCTCTGAACCTCTACTCAGAACATCAGGAAAGGACATCTTTTTCCCAGTCCAGGATTCCCAACTTCAGGATTTCTTTCTGAGCGACAGTGTGAAGAAGACCAAATAAATCAAAAGGATAGATATGCACGTGACGTATTACTAAATACAGGCTCCACAAAAGTCATTAGAAAAGTGGCACCAGGAAATCCTTCAGTAACCACACACCCTTGCTCTACCCAGTGTATTAGTCTGTTTTTGTTGCTTATAACAAAATATCTAGAATTGAGTAGTTTATTAAAAAACAAAATTTATTGCTTACAGTTTCATAGGCTTGGAAGTCCAAGCCCAGGGAACATATCTGGTGAAGGCCTTGTTGGTGGTGACAGTGACCCAGCAGCCTAACATGGCATAAAGGCAGAGCAGAGAGAGAGAGAGACTCTCACGTGCTCTCCTTTTAAAGCCCTCAGAACCACGCCCATGACCAACATTATTAATCCATTCACCACAGCATGGTCCTACAATTTAATCACCAATTCAAGGTCCCCTGGCCCCATTCAATTACCATAACAGGGTTTCCTAATGTCTTAACAGTCACAGTGGGGACCAAGCTTGTAATACATAAAATTTGGGGGACACAATTCAATCCATATCACCCAGTTACCCCTCATGGCGTCACTAGTTGCTTTCAACACAATGATGCTGTAATTGGTGCAGACTAGTCATACCTTTATCCCTGGAGGCTTGGGTTGAAGTTAGCTCCACAAGAACTGCAAAAAAGAGAGATGTGATTTCCCCAGCGAAAACCTAGAGAGGTGTTCCTGAACAAGGGTAAATAAGTAGATACAAAGATGTCCACTTCAGATACTGTGTTTTCCTGACAGTGCATGTATTGCCATGTTGCTTCTGTCAGGAAACTATGTAGAATATCTGATATCTGCCTTCTCAGCTATCCTGTCTCAAATTTGGCATCACTGGCAATATAAAATGACATTTTAGATCTCTATTGGTTTACATATTCTAGGATTGTAGTATGATAAACATAAAACTTTTTTTTAAAAAAACTGGATTTTTCTTGATTTTTACATGTGTCATTTTTTAAGACAGGAAACTGCAAATATTTGATACACCCTCCTTATTTTTTTGAAGCCAGGTAACAATGGAATAAAACATTCAGGATTTACTTTGTACCTAATCTAAATTCATGCCTAATAACAGCAGAAGAATTCAGTACAAGGTCATCTTTAGATCACTTGAAAGAAAATACTTTCTAATAAAGTTCCTAATTTCTTTGTTTATGCCAATATTATATCTTTACCAATTCCAGGGGATTATACTATAGAACTTTGACTACAATATAATTGATAATCGAGTATCCAAAACTTTCAAATTGTACAAAACAAAAAGAGAAAATAACAACAAAATAAACTGATATAAGAAATTTGGTCTACAAAAGATTCTTAGGAGAATGTCTGAGATGAAATATAAAAGGACCAATATTATATGTTTCATATGTTCAGAATTACATTTCTGGATCACAAAAAGTAAAGTTGATAGAAGGTGTCCATATTCAAGGTCATTCTTGAATAATTAGACTTCCTCATGTTGTTATTACCATCATCATCAGCAATAGTACCAGCATTACGTCCTTTTAGAAAGGTTGGGGAAGGCCGGCCGTGGCTCACTCGGTAGAGTGTGGTGCTGATAACACCAAGGCCACGGGTTCGGATCCTATATAGGGATGGCTGGTTCGCTCACTAGCTGAGCGTGGTGCTGACAACACCAAGCCAAGGGTTGAGATCCCCTTACCGGTCATCTTTAAAAAAAAAAAAAAAAAAGAAAGGTTGGGAAATAAGCTATTTTTTTTTTTTTTACTTGCAGTGTTTCTTGTAAAAAAAACAAAACAAAGCAAAAAAACCCCCACCTTAGTCAGGCATCTCTGTGTTAGCCATAGAATTCAATTAACTAGTACCAATGCCCTCCTATGTGCCAGTTTATAGCAGTTTCACTGCATTCTAAAATGTGCTTGCAATAAAATGTAAGAAAGTAAACCAAGAATGCAGTTGCCACTATATTTTCTCACTGAAATTTAACTGTATGACTCAGGTGTCTTAGTGTTCACTTTATTCTCACACAGATTTTTATAGCTTTATACATTCAGAACCATTATTATTTTGGAGGAAATTTAGTATTAATGTTTTTAAAAGTTAGTAAAATATTTTTACTTTCAGTCTCTTTCAGTGCTGGTGTGTCCAGCTACTTTACCGTCTTAAACTTCTGTCAGAAGGCCTGTTTTGATTGCTCACTAATTTAAATCTTAATTCTTGGAATTTGATCTGTGCCTTTGAACACAGCAAAGACTTTTATTTTTTTTTTTTTTAGTAAAAAAAAAATTGGGATTAAAGCAGTGCCTGTATGAGTTTGTATAAAATCACCACCGGTGAATTTAAATCTTTAAAGGCTTTTTGTTCATCTGATGAGACACTTCTCAAAGGTGGGATGTTCTGAGTCTGCCTTTAAATCACATTTATTAATTGAAATCTAGCAAACGGAGTATTATGGCCCCAAAGACATGACTATCTTCTTTAGGCAAATCTGTGATTTGGATCTAACCAAAAGGACTATCTAGTAAGCAACTTTCTATATTAAAAAGCCTTCCGGTTAATAATTGACTCTTTTTTACTTTTTAATTCTGACATTTTCTCATTACCATATTAAATTAAATTATGCTGCAAGTTTCAAAGCATTCAGGTACTATATCTGCTATTTTTTCATGAAGCTAGATTTTTGTTTCCTGCTATTGAACCTAAATGGTATAAAATAATCAGGATTTGCTCACTTAGACCCTCTCTATCCTGTTTTTCTTTGTTCCCATTAACAACCATCCATAGAAAATTCAAATAGGGGAGTTGTTTACAGAGATAGAAAATAAGGGGAAGAATGGACATATCGTACATTGGCTGATATTCAAGTCACCTTGATTTGAATAACAGCGACAGATAAAATGCAAATTCAAATGTTCACTTCCTCGTCAAAGGCTACATTCATCCCAGTATGGAAAGGAAAAGTAAATTTGGATTATGGGGTTGTTGACTTGCATTCATTTCAAATCAAGGGACTGTCTTGGTCCATTCAGGCCTCTTCAGAACAAAAAATTATTATTATTTTTAATTCCCATACCCTTAGGACAAAGTTCATCTGGAAGATATTTTATGGAAAACAATTCTGCTTTGTGATATCTTCAATATACCTCTAAACAATTGCAATGAGACGGGATGTGGTGAGAAACTAAAGCGTCTTGTTCTTCATGGCTCCTTAAAGAGGCACCTGCCAGACTTGGATAAATTATGCAAGAAATCTATATTATACATAGGTGGTAGATTATACATATAAACCCTTGGAAATAACTACATCTGAACACTATCATTGCTTCCCATACCAGAAAAATGTCAGATTCATGTGTCCTGTGTTATACCATGCCCCTGTTATTGTACTGACCTTTCTATACATACCTACAGGTGTCTGAGGCTATCAGTCTCTCTCTCTCCCTGTCCTTCTTTCTTTCTGTCTCTCTCTGCTCTCTCTCTCTCATGTGTACATGTAAATAAAGAGTAAAGACATGCTACAATTTAGATACTTAAAAGGTTAAAAATTCTGCTTAGAATTTTCATTCCTGCTGAATCTCCCTGTAACAATAACATGTTTGAAGAATTCTGCACATTAACAGTTCTCCTCGATGTTTTTGATGGTCACTCCTTAGCTCTTGATGTTTGTAGGTAGACTCCTTTATAGGGTTGTGATAAGAATAATGTGGTTTGAGTTTACTGTATGTTACATAAAATATTTTTTGTGTAATTTCTCTGAAATAAAAAAATGTTGATTTTTTCAGATTTGGTTATTTCAAAGAGTGTAACAAACCGACCTATAAGATTGGTGCATGTGCCGCTGCAGTGGTGACCTCACGAGTCTATTTTCCTCTTGGAAAGTACAAACTATAATCAACTTTGGCAACTCATGGAATTTTTACCAAAAAGCACTAAAGTAGTACCCAGGTGACCCTACATTATAATCAGCAAGTCCTTAAACTACGGACAAAGAGCTACTGTATGA
This sequence comes from Galeopterus variegatus, assembly GCF_000696425.1. Taxonomy (NCBI): domain Eukaryota; kingdom Metazoa; phylum Chordata; class Mammalia; order Dermoptera; family Cynocephalidae; genus Galeopterus; species Galeopterus variegatus. The sequence goes on from NW_007727664.1 coordinate 81,013, forward strand.
GTCACTTTGGGATTCCTGTGCACAGAGGCTGGGGAATCTAAAGAAAACTGCCAGTTAAAGCAGGAGATAAGAAAGGCAGGCGTTGCCTGTCACATCGCAGACAGAATATGTGTGGCCCAGGTATTATTAAGTGATAGTCAGTGTGGACAAGCTACCTCTGTTAACCCTGGGTACTTTTCTCCCCCTCTATTTATTCTTTGTCATAGGTCTCCACATGCTTGTTATACATTAATTTCACTCAACTGAGAATAATTAAGATAAAGATGTTGCTGACAATTGTTTTAAACCATAGAAGCCCTGGTTAATGTGATTTAGAATGTTTAAGCCTTAACACAAAATTATCTGGCTTTACAGTGCTTCCTCACTTATTAGGGAACTTTGAAGATACAGGGTTAGTGTACACGGCCTAGTCATCAAAATACTTAAAAAATATTGGTAGGTAAAAGAGAAACACAAATAACTCCATCCTGGGTAGGATTTTAAAAGTGTTGTAAGATAGGTAAGAAAAATTGCTATGGAAGTTCAGCAAATAACTTTTTTTCTGCTAAAAGAATCATGTAAAACTTCATGGATGAGGTGGTATTTCATTTGAATCTTTAAGGCTGAGCAGTGTGAGTCCAGTTGAAAATAACAGGATGGATCTAAACACATTCTGATTAGATAGAACAGTCTGAGCAAGTTATGAAAGCAGGAAAACACAAGGTACACTTTAAAATGTAGTATCCTCTTAGTGTAACCCAGAGAAGAACTGTAAATAATCTACAGTTATTCTATATACTAGATATTATGATGGGGTGAAAAAAATAATAATTAAACCCATAGTCAGGAAGAATGGCCCAAGACCTAGTTTTACTATTTATTAGATGAAGTCAAGAAGGTTAATTTTGGTGAGTTCTATTTTTTCCAGAAGGACATTGGAATTGGTTTTTAAAATTTTCTTACATATTTTTAGTTAAAATATTCTATGATTGGAATATTATAGCAGTAATTAATGGAGCACTAGAGAACTAAAAATAAAATAGAGAGAAGGTATTTGAAAGTTTATGAAGGGAGAATAAATATGAAATGATCCCAGATTGGATTCATGGGAGCTGTTGAAAGAAATATCAGAAGTGATTGCAACTTAGAAATTTGGCAAATTAATGAATTGTCTGGTATTAATAGAAATAGAAGAAAAAGTAGGGGAAAGTTAGATGAGGACCATTAAACCTTTTTTTTTTTTAAAGATTAGAGACTTTGTCTTCATCTTTTTAATTTTAGATCCCAGTGGTGCCTAATCCATACTATGCTTTCAATATATATTTTCATTATACAGTTTCTAACCTCAAAGAATATTCTTCTATGATAGGTTTGCACAAGTCAATGCATGGTTAAGATAGGGGCTTTCTTTTTCTGCTATTGATAACATTTATATGTCCAGCTTCAAGTGTAATATAGGCTCATTGACAAACTTAAAACATGCAGAAGAAAACAGAAATTGCTTATAAGCTCACAAACTGAAAAATAGCTGCTAATGTTTTAGTGCATAATTTTGCCATTGTTTCTATAAGAACGTGTGCTTTCTTCAATAACCTCTGTCAAGGCCAATAAATATATATCAGGAGAGGGGATGCTCTTTAAGACAGGCCCAGCTGTTGCTAACACTACTTTTATTAGAAGAGAAGTGCTAGCCATATTTTCTTTCCAGGATTTTAATTTCAGAAGGATTTCTCTAGTTCAGGTGCAAAGGAAAAGACAGAAAGCTGTGCTTGCCGTGATGTTATTGGACAGCTTCTATTTTCTCCGTGTTACTTTAGTTGCCATCCTTATATATCAGATATGGTAATATGGCAGGGACACACCTTCATTAACTAGAGTTGATTCCAAGATCCTTTTTCTCTGTTCTTATTTTTTTACTATTATTTTTATTTATACATATTTATAAGGTACAGAGTTGAGTAGCAGTATTTGTGTATGGTATGTGATGATCAAATTAATATTATTACCATGTTCAAATCATAATACTTTTTGTATCCCTTACCGAATTACTTCTCATCTCCCCTCTCCTTCCCTCTTTCCCACCTTTAGTAACTATAGGTCTGTTCCCTCCTGTGAAAGTTTAAAGTTTTATTATGGTCTTTCTTTCTTTCTCTCTTTCTTAGCTCCCACTTATGAGTGAGGACACGCAGTACTTTTCTTTCACTTAACTAATTTTCTCCAAGCTCATCTGTGTTGCTGCAAATAGCAGAATTTCATTAATTTTTATGGCAGAGTAGTATTCCATTGTGTATATATACTACATTTTCATTATCTAGTTTGTCTGTTGATGGACATTTAGGTTAGTTTCATATCTTGGCTATTGTAAATAGAGCTGCAATGAACATGGGAGTGTGGGTATCCCTTCTATGTGACAAGGAACTAAAACAACTTAACAGGAGAAAATAAATAATAATCAATTAAAAAATAGGCAAAAGAGCTGATAGACATTTTTCAAAGGAAGACATACAAATGGATAACAGGTACATGAAAAAATGCTCAACATCACTAATCATCAGGGAAATGCAAATTAAAACCACATTGAGATATCATTTCACTCCAGCTAGACTGGCTATTATAAAAAAGACTGAGAATAACAAATGCTGGCAAGGATGTGGAGAAAAGAGTACTCATCTACACTGTTGTTGGGACTGTAAATTAGCACAGCCATTATGGAAAACAGTATGTAGATTTCTCAAACAACTACATATAGTACTACCATACGACCTAACAATCCCACTTCTGGGTGTATACCCAAGAGCACAGTTTCTAACATCAGACTGCCTGAGCTGGAATCCTGCTTTGACATTTAGTTGTATAATTTTGTGCAAATTACCCTGTCTATTTCCTTGACGTCAGTGGTAAAACTGGGATGATAATGGTACTTTTCTTATATGATTGTATGAGAATCAACTCAGATAATGCATGTAAAGGATATCTAGGTCAGGCATATATACATTTTAATAAGTTTTAGCAACTATTTTAATTATTCAGAATTAATTATTGATTAAGTCTTGTCCATGGAAAGTATGAAACCACATGACAGGAATTATAGTCCATAAAAATTGATAATCAATGTAATTGATTGAAAAATTATCAAAAATATTATTGTTTCTACTCTCCATAGTTGCCTGATTGTGCTCTTTAAGGTTGCAGTGGAAAGAATTTAAAACCAGGAACTTTGTGGAAGAACTGATGGAACTGGAATTATTTCACCTGATAAAGAGGAAGTAGAATATCTTTTGAATCGTAGGTCCAAATCCTGCTTCTGCTATTTATCAAATTTAACATTGACAAAATACTCAATTGGTCTAGCTTCAGCTGCCTGACTGTTCATGCCTTATAGCACTGGTATGATGATACAATAGGATATGTATGTAAAAGAGCTTACTTAACTCTAAAACTGTTATACCGAAATACAGAGTAGACACTGTTACTTTATTAGTAGAAGAATATTTGCATAAACAAATACAGTCATGCAATCTTCTGGTTAGAGGGACTTGGGAGATCATCTATCCAACCATCCTTCTAAAGCTTGAATCCCCTCTGCAACTTTGCTTCCCTTACCCAAGTGCTCATTTGAATATTAATTGAATTGATTCAACAAACATATTAGCACCTACCATGTTCTAGGCAATGTGTTACTCATTATAGGGACACAAAGACAAAATTAGACTTACTTATTAGTGCTTTGCCTTTTTTTCTTCAGGTAGGATTTAAAGTGATTCCCCCCTGCCCCCAAAATAAGATAAAGTTGTCAATTTTAATAATAAAGAGATAACCTATTCTATCTTTGAACTTTTTTGATTAGGATATTTTTCTGCACCACTTCCTGTACCTCTGGTAATTTCTAATTATTGGTACTTTGCTACTACTTGAGGCCATACTAAGTGTGGGTAAGCTCTCTCATACATTTCAGTCCTTCAGTTATTAGTACTTGAAATAGCTCTCTTATTCTCCAAATTTCTTTTGTCTAGCTAAACAGTCTTCGTTTCTTAGATGTTTTTCATAAATCATAAAGACAGCTCTTTTCACAGTACTGGTGGCAATTTTCTAAATTAGTCACTTGCTTTTTAGAGTGTCTCAATTCTGTTAAGCCAACCACCCCATTTTGAATATCACACCATATAATCTAACTCACTCTTTCTCTATTTATTTTTTATTTCTCTATTTTTTTTCCGGTTTCATATAAGCACCTATCCTGACTTTAAAATGTGTTCAGAAGACAACACTTTAATAAAATTTTCATAATCTCTACTTCCTAGTTGACTCTTCACCGCCAATTGAATTCAGTCCAGACTGGAGTTTTCCTAGTAACTTGTATCTTAAACAGAAATTTTCTTCAAGGAAAATCAAGAAATTCAAAGATACCCCAATTTTATTATAATAACTAGCTGCTTTTTATCAGTAATGAGCAGAAAATAATAAACATGCATAAAGTAAATTGTTGGTGAGGAGGCATAGTTTGGATATATTACTTTTAGGATAATTTAAGAGAAGTTAGTATAATTGTTTCCACTAGAATGTATCTAAATGCCTCTATCAGCAAAAAAATCTAGAGTCATAAGACAATGAGAGATTTAATACCATCAGTGGTTTACATGTATCTTCTTCATAGAAGTTATGAAGATTCTATAGCTAATGCTTATGTGGATTTCAGAGAGTTTAGATGTTATTCTCTCTAGAGGCTTTAAACAATAGCTAAGTGGAGCAAGAATGAAAGATAAAGGTTTTCTTCTATTAGTCACTATCTCAATTGCAAAAAGTTCAGTTGAATAAAATTTTAAAAACACATATTTTTAAAAATAAGATAAGGGATATCTGGTTTTAAGCCCAACATTTGAGGAGCCTGGAATTCTTTGTTCTCATCCTTCCCACAGGAAAAAGCTGGACAAATTTAAAATCAGCAACTTTTTTTGACCCATTAGAGAACTGAGGTTGCAGATCATACCACCACCTGAAAATTGAAAGAAACAGGTGAAGCTAAGTCACAGCTAAGGTCTGTTTACCTGGAGCAGAAACTGATAGAAACCCTTAAATCATAATTTTGATGATTCGCTGGAGGCTAAGTGTGGACTACCACCAGAGAACAAAACTCCTGGGGGCCATGGCATTGGTTGAGATCACACATTCACAGACTTTACCTCAAAGAACCCTGCCAGGATCTTATGGTCAAGGTCTTAGAAAGATTCCCTCATGGATATGGCAGGGGAGGGGAGAGAGTAATCATTATGAAATAATCCTGAGGGTTTTTCACAACAAATATCTACTCTCCATGGGAAGATTTTGCCAGAGCATGATCCCACCTAGAGTAAGGGCATTGTTTCCTCTCTAGTCTCCACGAGCCTTCTTGTCTCACATTAAGAGAGGTAGGGGTAATCTGTGCTACTGGGGAAACACTTGTGAAGGACCCACACTCAAGGCACAGACCTACTAAAAGACTAAGATTTAATTATATATTATAGAACACTTGTCCTCCATACTTTCCTACCCTGACAGTGCTCCAGAATAATAACAGTGGATTACAGCAGAAAAAGCTGCAGGATGCAGACTCTGAGGAAGAATGTTCATTGTCAAAAAGGAAGAAAATCTAGAAAAAACCTGGGGCAGTAGGGGGAACACCTCACAAGGGTGAGAATTACAACAAATTTATTGTCAGAAACCATGGAAATGAGAAGAGAGTGGAGCAAAATATCTAAAGTGTTGAAAGAAAACTTAGAATTCTATATGTGGTGAATTTAACCTTCAAAAGTTAAAGAAGAAATACTTTCTCAAACAAAATAAAACTGTGAGGGATCATTGCCTGCACAGTTTCTCTGGAAGAAATGTTAAAAGAAGTTCTCAGGCAGAAGGAAAATGATACAGGTAAGAAACTTGGCTGTATATGAAGAAAGAAAAAGCAGAAGGAATAAGTAAAGGTGTTGGGAAAATGCCAAAATAATTTTCTCATAATCCTGTTTTGTCCTTGAAGTAATATTTTGTCTTTGATGTATATAATATATATATACATATATATATAATATAAAATAAAATCTATATATATTATATATAGATTTTATTTTTATTTTATCAATATACAATGTAGTTGATTTTCACATCCCTTAACCGATTCCTCCCTCCCCCCTCTCTCTCCTCCCACCCATCAACAAAATATCTGTTCACCTGTCTTAACAAGTTCAAGGCATTGTGATTGTTGTGTCTTCTTCCCTGCCTCCCTCCTGTTTGTTTGTGTATTTATTTATTTATTTTTAGTTCCCACAGATAAGTGAGAACATGTGGTATTTCTTTCTGTGTCTGATGTAGTTCACTTACTATAATTTTTTCTAAATCCATCCATGTTGCTGCAAATGGTAGTATTTTATTCTTTTTTATAGCTGAGTAGAATTCTATTGTGTAGACCACAGTTTCCGGATCCACTCATCTGATGATGGACATTTGAGCAAGCTTGGTTACAAAAGCCAAAAATGCAAGTAGTGATTAAAGGCCAGACTAGTGTAACAAGCAAACATTGTTTCAAAGACAAAATATTGGAGGTTCCTCAAACAATTACAGATAGATCTACAGTATTTAGAGTTTGAAACAATGTTTGCTTGCTATACTAGTTCTTGCCACACTGGCTTCTATCACTGCTTGCATTTTTGGCTTCTATAATCGAGCTCACTTATCTATGCTAGCCTAGTGAATGTTGAAAAAGAAAAAAAAATGTAAAAACCCTGGAAGAGTCCACTTATAACAACTTTGTGAGACCTGAGCTTGGGGTCCAGATTTTCAAGGATTAACTTGTCTGGGATTGCTGGCGTAATAAATACCTGACTCTCCAACCTTCTGAATACCTACTGCTCCTCTGTTGAAGTCCTTTCCATAACAAAGGTAAAATAAAATCTTTTATTTTTCTTATTCTTAATTGATCTAAAAGGGGACTATGCATTTAAAGTAATAATGCAATGTATAGCATGTGGATAAGTGAAGTAAATAATAGCAATGTCACAAGAGAGGAAGGAATTGGGAATATTCTGCTATAAGGTACCTGTGCTATATACATAGCAATACGGTGTTATTTGAAGGTGAACTTAGTTAAAAAAAAAGTGTGTATTGTAAACTTTAGGACAACTACTAACAATTTTTTAAAGAAATATAACTGTTACGTTGAGAAAAAATGAAATCATTTAAAATGCTCAATCCAAACCAGAAAAGGCAGAAAATGATGGAAGAGAAGGGGCAGAGAAGAAGAAACAGAGAACAGACATGGCAAATGGAAAATGTTTACTGTATTAGTCCGTTTCTGCTGCTTATAACAAAATACCTGAAACTGAGTAATTTATAAAGAAAAATGAAATTTATTGCTTACATTTTCTGAAGTTAGGAAGTCCAAAGTTCAGGGGACACAGCTGATGAAGGTCTTGGTGGTGGTGACAGTGATGGCAGGGTATCACATTGCAAAGATGGTGGAGAAGAGAGAGCAGAGGCCAAATTCCTCATTCGCTCTCCTTTTAAAGCCCTCTGAACTACACCCATGACCACCATTATTAATCCATTCACTATGGCATGGTCCTACAATCTAATCATCTCTTCAAGGCTCCACCTTTCAATTACCATAATAGGATCTCCTACCCTCAACAATCACAGTGGGGGCTAAGTTTCTAATACAAAAAATTGGGGGGGACAAAATTCAAGCTTCAGTGAGTTTTGTGGGGACATCATTCAATCCGCTACAGTTGCAAACAGGTAGATATTAATCTGACTAATCAACAATCTCTTTAAATGTGAATGCTTTAAATACACCAGTCAAAAGACAGAGATTTCCAGAGTGAGTATGTTAAAGTGAGGAATAAAGGTGAATATTCAGAGGAATAAATAAAAGCAATTTGTTTCAAATTTTAAAAGTATTCTAGAACATGTTAATCACACGTTTAAACTTAAAACATGAAACATAAAGCTCAGTAACATAAATAAAAATTACAATTAAAAATAGTTTTGTTTGACATTCAAGTCAATTTAAGGAAAAGAGAGAAGTGTGAAAGGAAAGAACATATTAGGAGGTGTTAGGAAGAGATTCCTATTTAGAAAAAAGCACAAAGGGATGGACCAGGAGTCAGGATGACACAGAGATGGAAACAAGAAAAGAGCATGTGGCTAGTGATGTGGGCTCTAAGTTTGAATACTAATTCTAGCATTTTTAATCAATGTGCTTTGGGATGGGTCTTTGTCTTAATTTCTTTGTCTTAATTTTTTATATGTAAAATAAGTAAAAATAATACCTACCTCACAGGGTTATTAGGAAAGTTAAATAACCTAATATTTTTAAGGTGCTTATCATGGTACTAGGCACACAGAAAGTTTGGAATGAGTGGTAGCTATTCCTATCATACCATTCTACATAAAAAGGAAAATTAAGATAAGTTATTTTGAAGTAGAAGAAAACTTTCATTGCTTAACATCCTCAGATTGGTAGCTGTTTTAGATATTGTGTCAAAAGGCATACCTTTTGACACAATATCTTTTGGTTACCTTTCTTGCACCTCCATGCACAAATGAGAATTTCAGCTTTTAATCACTGTCCTAAAGTCAAGGATAAAAGATCATACACATCTCATATCCAGGAAATCAGAACAACTTTTCTATTATTTAACTTATAGAAATAACCTGACGATTTAGTAGAAAAGCTATTTTGCATGTTTTAAATTCATTAATTAAAGTTTTTACTGTATTAGTTAATTTAGAAAATTGGTTTTTGGCAGTGTGAAGTCAAATTGTTCTTGTTTATTTATTTATTTATATTATGAATATTCATGAGATACAAAGCTAATTGTCACCCCTGGTGCCCATGATGTGAGGGCCAGATTCATACTGGCAGTATAGCCATATATGTATATTCAGTTTTGGTATATTTTTGTAGGAAAGTTAAATTAAGTAAAAATACCACAGTACAATACCACATTTGCACCTTAATTTGACTTTCCTGTTGCAGATTTAGTAGGCTAGAACCTAGAGATAACAAAGAGAAAAGAAAATGTCACTGAGCTAACTCCTCCTCACCCAAGCTTATAGATGCGATAGCCTCCGGCACTGAGGTATGTCATCAGTATTTCTGCAGGAACATCAGTTCGCAGCTACCTCAGGAGTCAGAATCTGTTATGAATCTGACCCTTGTGTCAAAAAGTAAAGGTTACAAGTCACTTACTCCTCCTGGCATAGAAAGACCTGACAGAGGGTGAAAATAGTTCCTTGGAAGCATATCTTCTTAAATGTAAAGCCACCTGTGCCCTTGCAAATATTTGAGGTCATTTTGGATGGCAGATGGAAATTTACTAAAAGAAATGTGGAAATTTAAAAAATAGTCTTTATGGCCTTCAACTAAAACATCCATTTGTTTGGGAGAAGGGGCACCTTCCCCCTCAGTTCATTTGACATCAAATTAAATTCAAATTCTCATTCTGTGAGACTGAGATAGGGGCATCTGTTAAATTAACTGGAAAATTTGGCAACTCCCTCATTATCACATCATAGTCAAGAAGGTTGCCTACCTCTATTGAATAATTTGAGTGAAGCCGTTTAAAAAATTTGTTCAAAAAGATGGAAATAACCCAAACATCCAACCACAGAAGAGTGGGCAAACATTCTGTTATACTCACTTTATGAAATACAATGCATCTTTTGAAAATAATGTTGAACTTCCATATTTATGCTTATTATAATGAGGCTAAGGAGCAGGGTACAGATATGTGTATATATATGAATTTAATTAAATAAAAAGTCTTTTAAACAAACCACCCAAAAATATCCATGGAAAAACAATTGGAAGAATATGTACCAAAATGTTGACCTTTTTATTATGCAGGTATGAGTTTTTTATCCTTTCCTCTGCCCTACTGAATTTTGCCAACTTTTCTATCATGTACCTATAAATTTTTGAAACAAATACTGTTTTAAAAAATTTCGTTTGACAATTGTTAACTGAGTGCAGTGGGTACCAGTTCCTGAGCTGAGGTGCAGAGAGGAGTGGGGTACAGATCTTGCCCTGCAGGGGCTCATAGTCTGAAAGAGAAGGCACTTACACAAATAATAAAAACATGATTAATGGAATATATTAATGACACATGTGCAGGTACAGAGATAGTTCAAAGAAGAGAGTGAGGGAGAAATCGGGAAAGTTGTTTTCTTACTGTCTTATTCATTTAACAATTAAACCACATATATTGAGGGCTTAGTGTATGGCAGGTCTTATTTTCGGTGCTAGGGATGCAGCAATGAACAAAACAAAAATCCCTGTCCTCAAAGACCTTCAATTCTAGAGGTTAATTCTAGTGTGTTAAATAACAGAAACAGACATGTAAAAAAAGTACGTGATTCTTGCTATGGAACCAGAAGGAGCAAGGCAGTGTAGGGGACATCAGCAATGTGAGCAAGGAATGGGGCCATGAGGAGCTCAGTTACAATTTTTTTTTTTTTTTTTGTCTTTTTTCGTGACCGGCAACAGATCGCAACCCTCGGTGTTGCACCCGCACCTCGCTCAGCCAGTGAGCGGCCGGTCTGTATGTGGGATCCAAACCCTCGGCGGGAGCGCCGTCGCACTCCCAAGCACACTCCCAAGTGGCGCACTGTAGCAGTGCACCACCGGGCCGGCCCTCAGTTACAATTTTAAATAGGGAGATCAGGGAAGGCCTCACTGAGAAAGATCATATTGAGCAAAGAGTTGAAGGTGGTGAGAAAGTTAGTAGCACAGATATTTGGAATGCAATGATTCAGTGTACTAGTCCGTTTTCGTGTTGCTATAACAGAATACCTGAGACTGGGTAGTTTATGGTATTTGGCTTATGATTTAGGTACAGCTGCATCTGCAGTGGGCCTAAGGCTGCTTCTACTCATGGAGAAAAGTGGCAGGCAGCCAGCGGGTACAAACAGATCACATGGTGAGTGGAAGAAAGAGAGAGAGAGAGAGAGAGAGAGAGAGAGAGAGAGAGAGAGAGAGAGAGAGAGGGGGGGAGGTGCCAGGGTCCTTTAAACACCCAGCTCTTGTGGAAACTAACAGAGTGAGATCTCACTCACTCCACCCTCCCCAGCCCCAGGGAGTTAATCTATTCATGAGGGATCCACCCACATAACCCAAACCACTGCGGACATTGCCAAGTTGGGGATGAGATTTTGACATGAGCTTTGCAGGGACAACACGTCCAAACTCTATCATTCAGGTACAGGGGACAGCCACTGCAAATATGCACAGGAAAAAGCATTTCTTTTATGAGTGAGAAAAATAAGGCTGAAGTGGAAAGAGTGAAGGGAAGAGTGGGAGTGCTGAGAGTTAAAGTCATAAGTAGACTTTCAGGCCAGTGCCTGGACTTTGCTGCACTTTGAGTGAGATCATGAGTCATTGGAGGATTTTATTTAAAAAAAAAAAGACCTATATTTCTTTTGTTTTAATAAGATCCCCTGGGCTGCTGTGTTGAGAATAAACTGCAGCAACAAAGGTGTAAGTAGGGCAGCAAGTTAGGAGTCTGTGACAATAACCCAGGTGCGACATAAGGATGGCTCAGACAGCAATAGTTGCAAGTGGGGGAATAAAAGGCAGTCAGATTGTGCATATATTGAAAAAGGATAGCCAAGATATGTCTGATTCATCCAACTAAGATAAACTGAGGCATCAAGAATGACCCCAGGAATTTTAAGCCAGGGTCACCAAGAAGGAAAATATAGATAGAAAAGACGAGAAGACCAAAGACTAAACAATTGGGCACTCCGAAATTGAGAGAGTGAGGACAAGAGGAAGAGTAGGAAAAAGAGACTTAAGAATGAGAAACCAGTAAGAGAAGAGAAAAGATCCAGAAGAGTCTGGTCTGGCATTCTGGAAGCCAGTAGGGTGTATATCAACAGGGACTGCGTGACTGGGACAGGTGCTGCCGATCAATGTGGAGGCGATGGGGACCTTGGCAAGAGCAGTCTTGGTGCAGGAGTGGGGTGAAAGTGGCAATAAAATGAGCTTAAAAGTGGATGAGAGAATAACAGTCAGAATAAGAAAGTGTAGAGATTTTTTTTCAAGGAGGGTTTCTGAAAGGGTTGCTAAGGAACTGGGCAGTAGCTTGAAAGGTACAGAGAAACTTAAGTCAGAAGAAATAGCAGCATGTTTTTATGCAGATGGTTACAATCTAGCAGATTGTGAACACCTTGATGACAAAGGAGAGAGCAGGAGAATTGCTGGAGATTAATCCTTGAGTGAGTGAGAGGGATGGGAACTTGCACACAAGTGGAAGCATCAGCTTTGATAAGAGCGTGGATGGTTCCTCTGTGGGAATGGGTGGGAGGGCAGACTGTGGGAATCAGAGGCTAGCAGGTGGGTAGATGGGGTGGTGGAGGTAGTATTCTTATGACTACTCCCATTATTTTATTTTATTTTATTTTATTTTTGGCAAATAGCATATTAGTCCGTTTTTGTTGCTTATAAGAAAGTACACTGAACTGGGTGATTTATAAAGAAAATGACATTTATTGCTTACAGTTTCTGAGGCTGAGAAGTCCAAAGTCCATCTGGTGGTGGCAATAGTTACCCAGGGGTCTCATATTGCAAGATGGTGGAAGCAGAGAGAGCAAAAGGCAGACTCTTCTCTTCTTTTAAAGCCCTCAGAACCACACCCCTGACCCTGACCACCAGTTTTAGTCCATTCACTACTGCAGGGTCCTACAATCCAATCACATCTTCGGGGCTCCACCTTTCAATTACCACAATAGGATTTCCCACCCTCTTCACAGTCACAGTGGGGGCTAAGTTTTTAGTACATAAAACTTGGGGGACACAATTCAAGCTTCAAGGAGCTTTGGGGGATATAATTTGATCCACTACAAATAGGAAGCAAGGTTGTCAGCTCTGAATGAGGTTGGAAGAGGACAGTTGAGAGTTTGAGGAGGGAGACAAGTGTATTAACCAGGAGACTGAGTGAGTGAACGGACGAGGGAAAAGTAGTGCAATTACCTGGTAGAATAAGTGCCTTGCTGAGGTTCATTGTCATCCAGTGAAAGTGAACAGGTCTGTGTGGTAGAATGTTTTTCTTTAGCCTCACTCAGCTGCGTGGGTGCAGATGGGGAGCAGGCACGGATTAATGTAGGTTGTGGCTTTGCCAGGAATTCATGATGAACCAAGAGTGACAGGGAAGTGAAAGGTGCATGCACTAATGATTGATCATGGGATCAAACTGGACAGGGAGGAGTCCATGCTGCCTCACAGGCTGGAGGGGAAGGCCAATGGGTACATTAATGTATTTGTCTGCATACATGCTTGCTATGGTCTCCACATGTAAAAAGAGTGAGGAAGCAAGAGATTTCTTACTCTATGACCGCTAACCTCACTGACCTTTCAACCAGTCCTCATCTGCTAAGAACTCATTTTGGGGGCCTATGATGGCTTTGCTGGTGCTGCAGATATGTCCCTCTGTATCATTTCAGGCACGGAGGAAGCAGACCCCAGTCTCCTTTATGAAACATGGATCGTAATCGCTCAGCTGGCTCGGCTGATAACCACACATGAGTCAAAGTAGAATATAAATCACTCTTTCAGCTCAATAGAGTTTTCTCAGAACATCTAAGGTTTGTTTACTTTTCTTAATTATGTTAAATAGACAGATTTATCTTGCAAGAAGTTTACTTTGAAAAAATGAAAAAAAGGATACACAGTTCTTAGAAGGCATTAAAGTCTAATGCATTAGAGAAAATTCAGGACATCTTATCTTTTCTCTAAATGATTTCAGGGCCTTTTAGAGCTTAAATCGCCTGTGCTTGAACACAACTGATTCTAAAGAAGAAAAAAACCCAACTGCATAAGCAGAGTGTGCACACACAGACATGCACACACACGCACACACAATTTGCTTTTATCTTATACTCCTGTTCAATTTTGTGCTCCAGGCCTTGGATGGGTTTGTTATCTTGAAACATTGTATTAAGCTAGGTGATAACAAAATTCATTTCTGAATAAATACAGAACTTCTGTTGCAGTCATTTTTTTTTTTTAATAAAACATTATTCTTGAGGCATTCTGCAAAGTATTTGATAGCTGTTGTCTGATGTAGGATAGAAGTATCCAAGAATTTCTTCAATTATTTTAAGATGAGTAATGGAATTATTAAAACAAAGTGAATGCTATTTTCCTATTAGAAATACATATAGGCCAATTTAGCAGTTTAGAGGATACTGAGTATGAATTGCCTTGTCTTGTCTTGCCCTCTATCGCTGTTTTGGTGGTTAACAGAGTCCTTTTTCAAGAGGATCCAGTCTGCCCTTTACTCGAGGGGTTAGGAGTTGTAAACTGAATCAAGTCTGGGAATCAATTGAGGAGTCATGATTCTCTGTTTTGGTGATTCAAATTGGACTTATGTTTGGTAGACCTAGAACTCTGCCTGTCAAGTTAGTTGTCCTGAGCTTCCCATTAGGCATTGAGTGTTGACTGGCTCATTAGTCCATAAAGCGGGGAGCACATAACAGCCCTCCATTATCAGATGGAAGTGGTATATGTGAAATAGAGCTCAAACAGGCTCTGATGTGTGCGAGTTGCTCAACTGTCCATGATTCCTACTCTTGCTACATTACTGTCTTTGTCCCCACCTACATCTGTGGTCTCATGAAGAATTACCTGTCACCAGCTGAATATGGAAGAAAAAATTCAGGCCTGGTTTACATACATTTCTGTGAGATATATAGGCAGCACTTGCAAATGGAAAGCTGTAGGACTATAGCCACTTTCTGGAACATCCCTGGACAATAGTGGTAAACAAATCCTACTAGTGGGCTTAACTTCAAGCAGATGAACTTTTTGTTTATTTTTCCTGAAATAAGAAGGTGTCAGGGACTTGGAAGGAACATGATTAGAAAATTGGTGACAAGGAGATCTGGAGGAGAGGTATATGGGTAGACCTCTCAGATTGAGCAAAGAATGTGAATATATTTGAAATATTTGTGTCACTTGTAAATACACACCAATGGGTAATTTTGGTAGAAGACCATGTTATGAATCAAGTGGGTAGAATGACCTTCTCATTGTATACCTGTCAGCCTCTTTTATTACTCTGAGCTCATGAACAACGTGGCCATGGTAGCAAGGATAGTTTTGCATGAGCTCAGCGACACAGACTTCACTTACCAAGGTGAGTGACTACAGCCATTGTGGAGTACTCAGTTTTCCAGCAGCAGATACCCCCACTGAATCCCCAGTATGGCACTGTTCCCTGGGTAGATAAAAGAGCTAGCTGGTTGACTACATTGGACCATCCTGGAAGAGGCAGTGCTTTGTTCTTACTGGAATAGACACTTTGAATATGGATCTGTCTTCACCTCATGCTTCTGCCTAAACATATTGAGATTCATTATATACATTCAAAATAGAATAGAGCTCTCCCCAAAACATGTGATTTGTCATTTTTAGGAATTGCCAGAAATTCACAAGGTTTACATCAGAATGAAAGTATTCAGGGAGGATTTATAAAGAAATGTGACTTGAGTTGGGTCTTTAAGATCAAGTAATTCCATTTGGAAAGATGAAGAAGAGGGATTTGGTTATTATTTCATACCAGTAGCACAGCATATGTAAAAGCTGTAGTGGAGACTTTATTTGTGGAGTGCAGAATAGAACTTATGGCGCATCTGTACAATGTCTAAAATGGTCTTTGGAGTTTAGACATTATCCTATAAGAAATATGGGGTTATTGATAGCTTGTGAGCTGAGAACTAACTGGACTAAAGGAGACTTTCAGGACATATTGTTTACATGATATATTGGGGAAAATATTTTCAAGTATAGAGACCAAGTACTCTGCTATTATACTAGTTCAGTTGTAGGGGTATAAGCCCTGATATAGTGGTGAGGATACAAAATGGAATTAAAAGGATAGATTTAACAGTGATTTTAAAATAGAAACTAAAAGGACTTTGAAATAGATTGTGTAGTATGCATGTTTTGTGGTGTGTGCGTGTTGGCTGAGAATGATCAAGGTAAGTTTTGTATAATGTGTGTGTGTACAGTGTAGCATTGAGAACATAAAAGAGAAAGCAAAGATGGCCATATAATTTTTGTGTTGCATAATTGAGAGCAAACAGTATTTCTGATAACAGGAAAAAAATGGGGAAAAAATTATGTCCCATTTTAGATTCATACCTAACACTCTCTGAGAACATACTGTGTGTCAGACACTGTTCTAAGCATATTTTATGCACTCTGTTATTTAATTTGTACAGTAATCTGATGATAGGTGCCATTCTTATTTCTACTATATAGCTGAAAGACAGAAAAGTTGATGAGAAATGCGTGCAGTTGAAGTGAACGGACTGACTGATTCTAGTGGAAATAGTTTAAATGCAGAAGAGAGATGGAAAGGATATACACATTCACATTACATTTCAAGTTATTGGTATGGATTTCTGAAGTCACTATGCTGATTTGATGCCCTGGGTATGAAAATAAAGTCATTGAACTAATGCCATTTTAAGCAGTAGAGTCCAGACCAAGATAAAGAGAGTGACACGGCTCTAGCCTTACTTCAATTTATGTTCTTAATTATGATAGTATTGATCTCCTGTAAGAAAGCCTTAAAGCAAAAGCAAAATTAGAATTAATCATATGGAACATTAAAATCAATGAGCAAAAACTTGTGAAGACTTGCATTAATAGCTCATAAAAATTACCTATTTCACTACATACTCCCAGAGTTAAAAAGGTACCTCTTAGATATAGGCCTGATTATGTATATGTTTCAAACATACAGTTAATTTTATAAGTGTACCATTGTAAGCAATGCCCACTTAACAGTCTTAAATTATTGACGTTCTTGACAGTGGATGAGTTGGAATTTTAAGGAGATTTGAGGTTTTCCCAAGTGTGTTCTATGAAAACTTATTTAGTAAGTGTGCCGTGTACTTTATAACAAACAGTATTGTGGTCGAATAAGTTAGAAAAAGCTGTCTTAAGCAAACAAGCCATTTTCTTTGCTGCAGTATGTCTCGAAACTATTAGTATGCTAGCATCAATTGGGAATCATTAAATTGGAGATAGAGTACTCATATTCCAAAGCTGAGTTTTCCACCTAGCTCTTTTTTTTTTGAGTCATTCTAACAGACCTGTATTAAACAGAGATTGTTTTGGGAAACACTGATGTAAGTTTCTTTTTTTAAAAAATTGTAACATAGTTGATTGTACATTTCTGTGGGGTACAGAGTTGAATATCAATACCTGTGTGCAATATGTGATGCTAAAATCAGGACAACTAGTACATTCAACATTATACAATGTGATTGTTTTTTGTGGCCCTGATGTAAGTTTCTTATAAGAATGTAAGTATATTATACTATATGTATTCATATAGTATAATGATATATATCTTATACAATATTACCCTCTCATAATATATGATAGTATACCACTTTCTTCCAATATGTAATATTTAGATATTGTTTATATGTGTAATTAGTATTATTTTTTGATTGTAAATTTTAAAAAATACAGAGGATTATTGACAGTAAAAATGATCTCTAATCACCCTATGTAGAGATGCTTGCTATTATCCCTTTACACATCTTTTTTTTTTTATATTATACTATATCTACATACTTTCGTTCCATTTCTTTTTCACTTGACACTAGGATGACTCCTTTCTTTCATCAAAATAGATCTTGAATATATAGATAAATTTTGACTTATTCTGGTCTCTGGAGGATTGTCAGCAGGTGCACTGGAAAAGAGACTGGACATATTGTTAGAAGACCCAAGTTCATTTTCAATCCTTGCTGTTAATAAGCTGCATGGCCATGACTTAGTCACTCAACATTTTTGGGTCATTGGTTTTTTGTTGTTGCTGTTTTTCTCATTTGTTACTTGAGGTAATTGTACCAGATGATTGCTAAGATCACAACCAGCTGCTGAATATCACCATCGTATGATTTCTCCATATTATATCAGATTGCAGGGGTGTCTGACTTACCTGGTATTAGAAAGTTATTTGTTTTCTGTGAGCACTTTGCACAGTACTATGGTTCCGTCTTATATGATAATTCACAGTTGTGGGGAAAATAGAATAACTTAGGCTCCCTCTACATTTCTTGTAAACAAGCTGTGTGTGGGTGGAGTTAGTGCTCATGTGCACAAATGCATCTTTTTAGTTTTGTAGCTATTGTGTGTTCTGCAGTTTGTGAAGAGAGCTCGCCTCTAACAGTAGAGCATGTTTACTGTGCCAGCAGCTGCTCAGTTTCAGTTTTTCTTTGGACTTTGCCGGTAGAAGTTGAGTTTTTGAGTTTCTCTTCTCACTGCCTAGCTCCTAGAGGTGTGTGTGCTGAATAAAGACTATTCTATTTCAACCAAGGCTCCAAGGACCTTTTTGCCAGTTACCTAGCTCATAGACCTGCGTGTGATGGGTTTGTGAATGGGCTTGAGGGGTCTGTGAGCTTCAGACCCTAGCCTTAGCTCCACAACAGTTAATTACCCACCAATATTAATCATAAGAAAAGGCACTGTTGCCTGGGAATGCATGCATTTTCCACCATAAATTGAAAAATCAGAATATTTTACATTAACTGCAGCATATCAATTTATGCATTCAGTTTAAAGAATCCTAATTCTCAAAGTATCACATGAAGGTTTCTTATTAATAGAATAATTCTTTCTTTGTTATAATAGTGTGTTTGGTAATTAATTACAAGTATAAACTATTCCCGAAGAGATGGGTGACATGTAAATGTATTTGAAATGATTTAGATCTCACTGTTTCCTGCCAAATGTCAGATATATTTCTAGGCCCTTTACTGATCTTACTTGGAAAACCACGGGGCTGCGGCTGGTTTTTAAGAATAATAAACCCCTACTGGCTTTATTTGTGTCCTTCTTCCCTCAAGACCCCCTCCGCCCATACCCCCAGTCCCCAAAGACTTAGTTTTATTTGTAATTGAAGAGGCCATGGCAACCTGAAATATTTTTTAGTTTTGGAGTCAATTATCTTGCTGCTTTAAATTATCATAAAATTATCATTTCTCTTTAAGTGACTGAGAAAAGAAAGTTACTTTTTTCAGTGTGCTGTTTTTTATATGCTATGTGATCTTGCTATTGTTCAGACTGGATTAATACAATATGCTATTAATTAGAGTAACTTCCCTATGGGACCGATCATTATTTTTTTTATTTTATGGTGCATTCTAAATACCTCCCATGAGTATACACAGAAAATGAGATGCTGGGTAATGGGCAGGGGGGACCTTGGTGAGTCTTTTCTTCTCTGACTTACACCCTCATCTACCACCTTACAAAGTTCTCACTTAAAAAAGATTGGCAGCTTGAGTTAGAGGGTGTAGGAAATTATACTGATTTAAGTACAATTCCTGTGACCTGAATTTATAAGCAATGCTAACTATTTTGAATTTATTTAAGTTTTTGTACATCACTGAAAAGCACAGATTCAAGCTTAAGAGAAAGGCAGAACCAGAGCAATATGGTCTGCTGTGACTAATTGACCGGCAGCAGCGAAGAGGCCCTATGTGAATGGAGAACTCCACCTACGCTGTTCTCCAACACATTCTATTTCAATGAGTATTTCTTTGCTTCCTGGGCAATGTTTACGATATTTAATGTTTTCCCTCTGTTGCTTTTTCAGAATATTAGTAAGATATCTACAAAGGGAGGTCTAAAAAGGAGTATCTTAAAAACAATTTTTGTGTTTCCACTGTAAATAAGTCACTATCTTTTGGATTATATGCCTCATCACATTACCTAAAATGATTACCTAAAGTACTAACCTAAACAAATATAATAGATGCCTTTTTTTTTTTAATATATATAAAATCTTGTACAAGGCGAAAGGAAGTGCTAGGTTCTCCGTCAAAAAATAGACAAATTACAAGAGGCAATAGTTCAAAGAAAATGAAACCCATATGACCAATACACGTGTAAAAATGTTTAACTTTAATATTATTCAAATACATTTCATTTTTAAAAATGACATTTTTATTTATCAACTCTTAACCATTTATAAATATTGTTAGTAAATGTACCCCCAACTGATGGGAGTACAAATTTTTATACATTTTCTGAATTTGGCAATATGTCTCAATTGTCTTTAAAATTTCATACTATTTGGGCCAGCCCATGGCTCACTTGGGAGAGTGTAGTGGTGATAACACGAAGGCCACAGGTTCGGATCCCTATATAGGGATGACTGGTTAGCTCACTTGGGAGAGCGTGGTGCTGACACCGAGTCAAGGGTTACGATCCCTTACCAGTCATCTTTAAAAAAATAAAATAAAATAAAATAAAATTTCATACTATTTGGACCTATAATTCACTTGTAGAAATTTTAAATTAAAAAATAAAAGGAAAAGATGTGTAAATAAGTACATTGGTATTTACAACAGAAAAATATTGGACACAATTTAAGCATCTAACTGTAGGGAAATGATTAAATAAATTATACTAGTTCCATCGGTTGAATTTTATACACTTACTAAAGATCTATGTCATCAAAGAACATGCAAATATATGTAAAAATGTTCATGAAATAATTTTGAATGAAAAATGCAAAACTCTGTAGTCAGTATTTTATGAATTTTTATCTTTTATCTCCCACCTCCCAACTATATGCATCCTAAAGCACAGGTCAAAGTGGATAAGAATGGGTCTAGGTTGGGGTGGGGTGGCCAAAAAAGGGAATAACCAGTACATGGACTTATAAACTCTTGCATTCTAGACACTAAGTTCCTATTAATGCAGTTTCAGTTCATGTTTCATGAGGGACGGACCAGAACTGGTTATATAATTAGTAGGACCCAGTGTGATATGTGTAAGTGTGTCCCCCAAAGTTTACAATTGGAAATTAATCCTCACTGTGACAGTGTTAAGAGGGTGGGAAATCCTATTATGGTAAATGAAAGGAGGGGCCTTTAAGAGGTGTTTAGATTGTGAGGACCATGCCTTGGTGAGTGGATTAACCCACTGATGGTTTAATGGTGGTCATAGGTGTGGTTATAATGGCTTTATATGGAGAGCAAGTGAGGACTTACTCTTTCTCTTGCTCAGCCATCTGCCAGTGACACACTTCACAGATGTGTTCACTGGACTTCAGACTTCCCAGCCTCTGAAAATGTAAGGAATAAATTTTGTTTTCTTTGTACATTACTCAGTTTCAGGTATTCCACTATAAGCACCAGAAACGGACTAATACACAGTGCAAAATTAAAATGCAAGTCTCTTCAAAAATTATTAAGCATTTCAGGAGGCCTGGAACATTGCATTAAATGAAGTATGGGATCCTTCTAAGGTTCCAAGCTCAGCCCTGTGGGACTGCACTGGTCACTCACACTTGAAGCTGGCCCTGGTGGGGACCACGCATCCTCCCTTTAGTAGAATGCAAGGACCTTTAAAAGATGACACATTCAGCTTGCTGTTTGTGAAACCTATGTCTTTTTTTCACTAAGGATGGCTATTAAAGTGTTTTCCATCAGACCCATGTGGTTGAATATTTCAATCTAAATGCGTATTTCCACGCATATCTCTGATAAACTTAATTGTATTAGCTTATATCCATCAACAGCCTATCAAATTTCTTTCAGCATTTAATTTTCATCCAAGATTTCCTTTTAATATTGTCCCAAAGTGCTATTATAGATAATACAATCAGAAAGAAACTACCCAAACTGTCATAAACTCTTTGCCTAAGGTCTCTATTTGAGTCATTAAAGCACATCAGAAACCTCTTCTTAATATATTAGGCAGCTGGAGGCATTAGGAAATTCTCAGTTATTGCTCTAAATGTGTGAAAGTTGGGGATTTGCCTGAAAGATCATCAGCCTGGCCTGTTTCTGGATATTTAAAGTTCTGAAATGAGTGTACGTGTAGTTATGGTAGACAGCAGCTCCAGGTGAGTTTATTAAAATTTGGAGTACCATGCCTGAAATTTATAAATGTAGCCTCAATTATGCTCTTTTTGTAAAATTTTTTATTTAATAAGTATATTCTAAGATGTTGTTGGGGGAAGACAGGGGAAGAAGGGTGGGGCTGTCCAATGGCTGGCTCCATTGCTGGCCTGGTTGCAGCCAGGGGACAGGGCTAAGGCCCTTGACCTCCCATCTCATTGATTTGATTTATTTATATAACAATTCAGGGATGTTCCAAGTATATCAAACCATGAGGTAGATGATTTCAGTGTTAAAAATACAGTATTTTATTTCCCTGGAGTTGGCCGTGGGAGCTATCACCACTGTAGACAGTGCAGCAAACCCTAGAGCCACCATGTTCTGTCTTTAGTCTACATTTGCTAACTTTATGTCCTTTGAAACATGAATTAATAATGGTAAACTAAAAAATATTTTGTGTACCTCCCCTCCTTTTAGAAATAAGAAAACTATAACCCAGGAAACAATTTGAATTTCATTTAGTTTTCATGTCATGAAATATTTTTCTTTTGATTTTTTTTCCCCAATGATTTGAAAATAATAAAAACCACTGTTGTTTGGGGCCGGCCCGGTGGCGCACTGCTACAGCGCGCCGCTTGGGAAGCGCGGTGGCGCTCCCGCCGAGGGTTCGGACCCCACGTACAGACCGGTTCCCGCTCACTGGCTGAGCGAGGTGTGGGAGCAACACCGAGGGTTGCGATCCCGTTGCCGGTCCCCGGTCTGGTACGGGCGCGACACTGAGGGTTGCGATCCGTTGCCGGACATGAAAAAAGAAAAAAAGGAAAAAAAAAAAAAAAAAACCACTGTTGGCTGGCAAGCCATACAAAACCAGATGGTGTGTTGGGTGTGGCCCTCAAGTTATATAGTTTGCTCACCTGTGTCATGAAACATTTTTCAAAACTAAGTAGTGGATAGAAGAATAAGTGAGATATGAATGGCTGAATAAACAAATGAATGAATTGAATGTAATTAATACCATATGACCTGGATGGTCAATGGGTCATTATTCAAAAATTAGACTATAATCATGTCAGATCTAGTTAAGTTTTGCTTAATTAATGTCTTAATTTGCAGACTATTAAGGGTGCAGATAGTGTTTCCAGTGGAGTTCATCCTGCGTGATCAAACTAATACATAATTTTTATGGAAATTTTGGAAAATTTAGAGGAGTAGGAAGATTAAAATACTAGTCCTACCTGCCATCCAGAGATAATTATTCTTAATCTTCCAATATAACCATTTGGTTGAACAGGCATTTTTGATCGAGTTCCAATATGCTCCAAAGAAAGAGGGTCCCCAGCACTGCCATGATTCTTCCCTAAACCCTAACATCCTAACTGTGAGGCTGCTCACATGTGAGTCCTAAAAGGTCAGCAGTAGAGCAAGACCCCTCTCCAGAGCATAATCTAGTGGTGCCTGCCCAATCATAAGTATCCACGTGATGCCCAGATAATGGGGGAGACATTTGTTTCTGGTAGTTGTAAAATGTTAGTTCTAGTTTGCACCAAGTGATGCTTTCCTAAACCATTCATTGAACCCTGAATGGGGCTCTGCTCTGCTTGAAAGTTCGCTTGCCCCAAGGGCAGGAATATCTGCTATGAAAAGCGTCCTCCAATATTTCCTTCATCCTGTCTGGTTGCCCTGCATGTTTGCTCAAGGCAGGCCACAGTGGAGCGTAGCTGAATAATGTTTACTTCTGTCTGCTTGGCCCCTATGCATCCCATGCTCTCTCTTCCACCCCTAGGCTGAGTGTGGCTGCAGAGGAACCATTGTGAGGGGATTTTGCTACACTGGGACAGGGAGCTCTCAGTGAGGTTGTTTAAGCACTCCTCTGCTGAGACACACTTACTGTGCAGACTACACAGACACTTCATCTATGGGGATTGCACCTGCCAAGGTGAGGCTCAGAGCCCCACTTTCCAGAAGCCACCAGTGACTGTAGTCTTACCAATTTATTTTTATTTTTTTTTCCTTTTCTTTCCCTCAGTTCAGAAAATCATCTTTTTGGGGGGAGTGGGTGTCTCACTACTAATAGTTCTCCCAAACTGTTTGTCTCTGCCTCTAGTCCTGTCTTTTCCCCTAAGGGCTTAGACTTTTGGAGACCAACTGTAGCATGGCAGCTATTTTTCTGCTTGCTATCGTATCACATGCCTCCCTAAGGCACTGCACGCAGAAGAGAACATCAGCTTTAATTGGGGCATTGCAGGAGTTTGGAGAAGAAATCCACCTGTCTGAAGAAAAATATATTGGTTTCTATCTCAAAAATATTATCCACCTACATTTGTTTAATAGACTCTGTTTCCCTAATTTGTTTTACCAGGATCCTTAACCTATTAAAAATAAATTAACACATTTGAACAGCTGTGGAACACACTCTGAATATTGCTACCTTAGACCATTATGCTGTTCGGAACACTCATATTTGTAATCTCATTTCAAGATTTTGCCTGTAATAGAAATCTAAGAGGCATTATGTGTTTCCTTAATTTCTTCCAAGGGACCTATGGAAGGTAAAAAAACAAAACAGTCCAGATATAGCACCAATAGAAAGTTTGTTTATCTTCACAGCTCAGGAAGCCTTTGACACAACAACTAATCATTCAGTGCATATCGACTGAGCATTACCACATTCCAGGCACTGTGCTAGATTCATATCCATTTATATCAGAGATTTTATCAAGTTAGTAACTTGGAAATGATAGATCCTATGCTCATGTGCTAACTTTTATTTTTCTCCGAGGATTTCTTGATACTACCTCTCATGCTCCACTATGGGCTCTGGACACTTTAAGACAGCATAATCCAATAGAACTTTCTGCAATGATGAAAATGTTCTCTACTTGTGTTGTTCCACAGGGTAGTGACAGGTTACATGTGCTGTGGAGCACTTCAAATGTAACCAGAGTCATTGAGGAACTAAACTTTTGTTTTCATTTAAGTTTAAGTGATTTAAACTTAAATAGCCACACGTGGTTAGTGGCTACCTCATTAGATAGCACAGCTTTAGAATTTTCTCCTGAGACTTACCAAATCAAATGAGTCACTTGTCTCTTATCAAATCTCTGGTATTTTTAAGAATTTCTCAGTTTTGAGAAGCAGAATTTAATTCTGGATAATTTAATCAAAATATACTGGAAAGAAACAGTGGGCTGATGGAATTAAAAAGAGGTAGCACTTGGGCTTGTAAAATAGGGAAAGATAGAGGTAATTCCAGAAAGCTAGAAAGTAGTCCCCTCGGTGGTAGTATCATAGCTGCAACAGTTGGCTTTGGATGGCTCCCTGGGGTGAATAAATGCCATATGTTTCTTTTGTCTTGCTTTTATTTGCTTGAGTTTCAAAGTCTCAGCAGAGAGTGCTTGAGTGGAAGTCCTCTCATGTGCTCTTCTTTTGGAGGGAGGAGAGGATCCCAGTTTTCCTTGCTTGTGCAGGAAGAATAAAGCACCTGTATCAGGCACCTGCATTCACCATTCCATCTAGCCTGCACACCATGAGGCAGAAGCAGTTTCTCATAAGGAAATGAAGACGTTATTAGGAAGTTGAATAAATGCTGGGTACCTCCCAAATCGACCAATGCCTATAGACCTTGTAGGTTAAGACAGTTTCATCAAGATAAATAAAAGGTATCTAAGTGAAATCTTTCATTATTCCTCTACTTCTGATCATTCTGAGAAATTACTGAATTATGGTAAGTTGATAAACATCACTATCCATGATTCTGAGGCCTCATTTAAGAGGCGAGATTTTAGTCCTTATGCTTGAAATCTATCAAAAATGTGATTAGTGAGTTATGGAAAGATTATAGACTGTTATCCTATAAATAAAAGGACATGGTAAAGGTTCAGAAATTGCTATTAATGAATTCCAGAATAATATAAGGGGCATATTACAAACTGGATCACATTTATTTCCTTATTTGATTTACATGTGAGTATTACACATTGTGCTTTGCTTAAAGTGTGCATTGGCAATGGGGGTCATATCACCTCTGAGGGGCAAACATTTGTTCTTAGGGGTGGTGTAAAAAACTGACTTTTAAAAATATAAAAAGCACAGATATACATCCAGTATATATGCAGTATATCTGTGGTGTTAACATTTCAGGAGGGGAGGTAATTAAGGAAAAATTTACAAAGTAGAAAAATGCTCCATTGCTCTAACAATGAACAAAAGGCTGAAATAGGTGCCAAATTTTCAAATTAAAAATAATTAGGTTTTTTTTTTTCTGTAAAGTTGGAAGATATACAAATGGCCAACAGACACATGAAAAAATGCTCAACAGCACTCAGCATCTGGGAAACGCAAATCAAGACCACTTTGAGATACCATCTTACTCAAGTCAGAATGGCTAATATTCAAAAGACTGAGAATAATGAGTTCTGGAGAGGTTGTGGAGAAAAAGGAACTCTCATACACTGTTGGTGGGACTGCAAAATGGTGCAGCCTGTCTGGAAAATGGCATGGAGGTTTCTCAAGCAATTACAGATAGATCTACCATATGACCCGGCTATCCCACTGCTGGGAATATACTCAGAGGAATGGAAATCATCATGCTGAAGGGATACCTGTACTCCAATGTTTATTGCAGCGCTATTTACAATAGCCAAGAGGTGGAATCAGCCCACATGTCCATCATCAGATGAGTGGATAAGGAAACTGTGGAACATCTACACAATGGAATACTACTCTGCTGTAAAAAAGAATGAAATACTACCATTCACAACAACATGGATGGACTTAGAGAAAATTATATTAAGTGAAACAAGTCAGGCACAGAAAGAGAAATACCACATGTTCTCACTTATTTGTAGGAGCTATAGATAAATAAACACACAAACAAATAAATGGTGTGGGGAGAAGAAGACACAGCAATCACAACAATTCATTGAACTTGTCAAGACAAGTGAACAGATATGACATGGGGGAAGGGGAGAAAGAGGAGAAGAGGAATAGGTAAAAGGTCATGAAAATCAACTACAATATATATTGAGAAGTTAACATAAAAAAAGAAAAAGAAAAAAGAAAATAATGCAGCCAAAAGCCAAGGTCTTGCTCATTATTGTTCTCTAAGGATTTTCTGTGGGCTTGACTTTTCCATAAAGGCAATTTGTGTTTCTTATTTTTCTCTGGCATTTTCTTTACAGTTGGAAATGCCAAACGGGTAAGGAGGTTTCTCTCTAGATGTGTATCTAAGAATTCAGTGTAGTTGCATGACGGTGGGGCTCAGAGGTCCTCTAAGTATCTTCCAGTGGGTTTCCCTCTATCTCCTAGGGGGCTTGAACTCCATTCTGAGAAGTAAGAAGATTACTACAAACAACTTCCCACATGGGAGGCAATATTGTAGTAAAAATGACTTTGAACCAGATTTAGGGAGACATACAGCCCCATCTAGCAGCCTGACCTCCCAAGATTCTGGATTTTACTCTGTATCCCATGGAGGTTGCTTTTAATAATTTTTATGGCCATATCCCCATTTAAAAGTCTACTGTTTTGAATAAACAAACTTCCTCAGAAATTATTTCTACCCAGTGAAGATCCTTCATCTTGGATAAAGCTTCATCCACTTGTTAGATTAATTGATAAGTGATTTTACAGAAGTCTTAGAGACTCCTAGAAGAGTCTTCCTCTGTGCCAGGGTCTCAGGGGTAAATGAAAACATAAAACCTGAGGGAAGGCAGGTTTCTAATGCAGGAAAGCACAGTGTTTAGATCTAAAAGCTGAGTTATAGCTATTCTTTCTCTCCTTTTGAATTCCTTCCTTTTCTAGCTGTTGAAGGTGGCAAGAACCTTATAGGAGAGACCTTAGGAGTTTGCTTCGAAGTCCAGATCTTGGGAGGACTTTTTAGATGAGGGAAGGTCAAAACAAGGAGGCTGGTGTCAGGGATGCTTCCCAGAAAGGCCAAAATAACTAACAGGAACATGGCCAAGGGGAAGGCTTTGNGATTTTTTTTTTTTTTTTTTTTTTTGCTGTAAAGTTGGAAGATATACGAATGGCCAACAGACACATGATAAAATGCTCAGCAGCACTCAGCATCTGGGAAATGCAAACCAAGACCACTTTGAGATACCATCTCACTAAAGTCAGAATGGCTAATATTCAAAAGACTGAGAATGATAAATGCTGACGAGGTTGTGGAGAAAAAGGAACTCTCATACACTGTTGGTGGGACTGCAAAATGGTGCAGCCTCTATGGAAAATAGCATGGAGGTTCCTCAAGCAATTACAGATAGATCTATCATATGACATAGCCATTCCACTGCTGGGAATATACTCAGAGGAATGGAAATCATCATGCTGAAGGGATACCTGTACTCCCATGTTTATTGCAGCTCTATTTACAATAGCCAAGAGGTGGAATCAGCCCACATGTCCATCATCAGATGAGTGGATAAGGAAACTGTGGAACATCTACACAATGGAGTACTACTCTGCTATAAAAAAGAATGAAATACTACCATTCACAACAACATGGATGGACTTAGAGAAAATTATATTAAGTGAAACAAGTCAGGCACAGAAAGAGAAATACCACATGTTCTCACTTATTTGTAGGAGCTATAGATAAATAAACACACAAACAAATAAAGGGTGTAGGGAGAAGAAGACACAGCAATCACAACAATTAATTGAACTTGTCAAGACAAGTGAACAGATATGACATGGGGGAAGGGGAGAAAGAGGAGAAGAGGAATAGGTAAAAGGTCATGAAAATCAACTACAATATATATTGAGAAGTTAACATAAAAAAAGAAAAAGAAAAAAGAAAAATAATGCAGCCAAAAGCCACGGTCTTGCTCCTCATTATTTTTCTCTAAGGATTTTCTGTGGGCTTGATGTTTCCATAAAGGCAATTTGTGTTTCTTAAAACATTTATGTGACTTATTTTTCTCTGGCATTTTCTTTACAGTTGGAAATGCCAAACAGGTAAGGAGGTTTCTCTCTAGATGTGTATCTAAGAATTCAGTGTAGTTGTATGACGGCGGGGCTCAGAGGTCCTCTAAGTATCTTCCAGTGGGTTTCCCTCTATCTCCCAGGGGGCTTGAACTCCATTGTTAGAAGTAAGAAGATTACTACAAACAACTTCCCACATGGGAGGCACTGTTGTAGTAAAAATGACTCTGAACCAGATTTAGGGAGACATACAGCCCCATCTAGCAGCCTGATCTCCCAAGATTCTGGATTTTACTCTGTATCCCATGGGGGTTGCTTTTAATAATGTTTATGGCCATATCCCCATTTAAAAGTCTACTGTTTTGAATAAAGAAACTTCCTCAGAAATTATTTCTACCCAGCGCAGATCCTTCATCTTGGATAAAGCTTCATCCACTTGTGTATGTGAACTGAGTTAGATTAATTGATAAGTGATTTCACAGAAGTCCTAAAGACTCCTAGAAGAGTCTCCCTGTGTGCCAGGGTCTCAGGGGTAAATGAAAACATAAAACCTGAGTGAAGGCAGGTTTCTAATGCAGGAAAGCACAGTGTTTAGATCTAAAAGCTGAGTTATAGCTATTCTTTCTCTCCTTTTGAATTCCTTCCTTTTCTAGCTATTGAAGGTGGCAAGAACCTTATAGGAGAGACCTTAGGAGTTTGCTTCGAAGTCCAGATCTTTGGAGGACTTTTTAGATGAGGGAAGGTCAAAACAAGGAGGCTGGTGTGAGGGATGCTTCCCAGAAAGGCCAAAATAACTAACAGGAACATGGCCAAGGGGAAGGCTTTGGCTGGTAAAAGTCTAGTAGTGGTGGGAAGAATAATAACACCACCAGCAACAAAAACAATTAATATTTATTGAAGGCTTCCTATGTGCTAAGTGCATTTCAAACATTATCTTTTTTAGTCCTTCCCCAAACTTTACCATTCCAAGCTTAAAATGAAGAGGGTGAATCTCAGATAGGTTAAATGACTTGTTCACAGTCAAACACGGAAAGTGATGGAAGTGAAACTTGAAGTCAGCCACTTGGATGGCATTGGCTCTGCTTTCATATAGGTATGAAGAGTAAGAGCAAGAGAAGTAAGTCCTATGGATAGTGTATTAGTCAGCTATTGCAGCAATAATGTGGTGTAACAACCACCCTGCATCCCATGGTTCACAACACTGAACATTTATTTTTCTTGCTAA
>NW_007727664.1:111641-112758 GCF_000696425.1 Galeopterus variegatus
AAGCAAGCAAGCAAGCAAGTTATATAGCCAAGCCCCAATATTGGGGTTGGGGCAGGGCAGGGGAGAGAGGGGAGTGATGCCTGATGTAGTGGGAGCAACTGCAAAGAGAAATAGCAAAGATAGCAAAGGATGTGAATGTATAATTCTAAAGCAGAAAGTGCATGAGGAATTGAGAACAATAATCTTATCTACCACAGGTAGAACTTCTCAATTATAGACCACATGAGAGATGAGCTCTATCCTTTAGCTCTTCCATACTCAGGACAAACAAGATTAAAAATTCAGAGCATTCAAATATTTTTGTGCTATTTTATGAACCATAATGTATCTATGTAGGTACAAACATAGCAGAATTGTCAAGCTTTCCTTGCAGCATCTAGTTGATGATGGGATGCCTGCACTTTCACAAAGATATCCTTGTTAGGCACACAAAGCTAATAATTCAACCTTTCCTTTCTCAGAATTATAATTATTTTCTCATGTGCTTGCTTACAATTTTTTTACAGCCACTCACCCTCAGTGCCCCTGCTTATACATCCATTGTATTTACATATTTATATGAATTATTGACCACTTTTCATTCTGAGTTATAAGGCCTCTATCTTATCAGTCCCACTTATTTCTCTTGCTTGTCATTGTTGACTTCGTTGTTGATCTTCTCTTATTCTTTCTTTTCTGGCTAGTCTTGTGGTATTCTTTGTCACTAGTCATCAATAAAGACTGTAATGATCCATTTTTAAAAGGAAATTAGCAGGTGGCCAGTTAGCTCAGTTGGTTAGAACATAGTGTTATAAAACCAGGGTCAAGGGTTTGGATCCCTGTACCAGCCAGCCACAAAGATAAGTAAGTAAAAAAATTAATTAATTAATTAAAATGACTTGGCAAAAGGGTGAGATCACACACCCTCAGCCAAAGAGTGATGGTGAAGTGCACCAAATAAGGAAACAAGTGTTAGGCCTGGGTCTGAAAACAGGATGTAAATTCTGCCATTCTCACACACCCTAATCACAAGCAACCCTGATGGAACATTTGGGCTTTAGTTCTTTCTCTGCTAAACACAAGTAAGGGGACATAACATTGTACCTAACAGAAAAATGTCTGTAAAATGTTTATTATT
>NW_007727664.1:113059-118988 GCF_000696425.1 Galeopterus variegatus
TGATCCATTTTTAAAAGGAAATTAGCAGGTGGCCAGTTAGCTCAGTTGGTTAGAACATAGTATTATAAAACCAGGGTCAAGGGTTTGGATCCCTGTACCAGCCAGCCACAAAGATAAGTAAGTAAAAAAATTAATTAATTAATTAATTAAAATGACTTGGCAAAAGGGTGAGATCACACACCCTCAGCCAAAGAGTGATGGTGAAGTGCACCAAATAAGGAAACAAGTGTTAGGCCTGGGTCTGAAAACAGGATGTAAACTCTGCCATTCTCACACACCCTAATCACAAGCAACCCTGATGGAACATTTGGGCTTTAGTTCTTTCTCTGCTAAGCACAAGTAAGGGGACATAACATTGTACCTAACAGAAAAATGTCTGTAAAATGTTTATTATTGTTTCTAATAACAAAAATAATTGGAAATAAATATTCATCAAGAAGGAAATGGTTAAATGAAAATGATATGCTCAGATTTTTGGTATGAGATAATGATGTCACCAAGACGGTAAAATACATGATCTCCAGCATCGCTCCCCACAAACAACAGACCAACTCGCAATTATTAAAGCACAAAAACTGCCATCCTAAGGTTACTGAAACACAGGGGAAGAGAAGAAGAGACCCACAGAGTCTGTGAAAGCATAAAAGGACATGGCAAGTGGGAGGAGGGATTACCCTGATCAGTCCAAGACCAAGCCACTCCTCATGCTGGCATGGCACAGTGCACAGAGCAGCTGTCAGCACACAGAGCAGCTGCCTGGAAATGGCAAAACTACAGTGATGCCCTTTGCATGAAGCTACTTGGAGTCTTCGAGTGAGATGGATGCCATGACTGCTGGCTATAAGAAAAAAAAAATTATCAGTTTGGCATGCATCATCGTATCTCTTAGGAGCAAAGCTCCTTGCAACCTCCCTCTGGGTCCACATAGGAGTGAGAGGCTACAGTGAATGAGAGAAAGGAATCATGCCAAGATCACTGGGCTTCATGGGAAACTTGTGCCAGTGCTGTCCCATGAAAATCACTTGGAGTGCTGGGGTTGGGGTGGGGTGGAGGCTGATCCACCAGGAGCGCATCAGGGTACAGTGTTAGACACTGTTATGCCTTCCATTTTGCACAAGCACCACACAATGGAGACAAGTCAGTGTGATAGAACTGTAGGGGCACAGTTTGTGGGAACAACTCAGTTCTAGGCTGGATTTTCCACACAGTCTAGTTGCATCTGTGGAGACCTCGCAAGACTCATAAGTGACTAAAAGGCCAAAAATCAAAATCCGGTCTGCAAAAAATTGTTTTCCCCAGTCTGAGAAACAACATCAAAGCAGTAATTTAGCTCAGGCATGGAGCTCAAATTCCAGTTTCTGCAGGAAATTTCCCTCAATCCAGGAATTAACTACTGGATAGCAATTTAGTTCCAGTGCAGTGTTTAAGTGGTGGTGATTTCTATTAATGCACCACAGAGCAGAAAAAACCCACAGACCAGAGACAAAGTTCTCACATTGAGCCTGTTTAACACCACCAAAGAACATTTATAAAGTCTGAAAGAGGAAGCTGTGTGCAAAAATGCATGGGCCTCAATGTAAAGACACAAAGATTGACAAAGAGCAGAGAAATATGACACCACCAAAGGAAACCAACAAAGTGCTAGCAATGGACCCAGAAGAACAGTGGATTTATTAAACATCTGACAGAGAATGCAGAATAATTCTCTTAAAGATGTTCAGGAGTTACAAGAAAATACAGATAGAAAATAAAATGATATTTAGAAAACAATCCAGGAGCACAACAAGAAACTTGACAAAGAAATACAGTCAATTAAAAAAACAAAACAAAACAAAAGAAATTCTAGAAATAAAGAATATGTTATCTGAACTGAAAACTTGTAGAAAGCTCCAACAGCAGACTTGGTGAAGCAGAAGAAAGAATCAGTGAGCTTAAAGACAGAATATATGAAATTATCCAATCAAAGGAGCAAAAAGAAAAAAGAATAAGAAAAAATGAAAGAGAAATACAGCAATTTTGGGACTTCAAGCAATATAACTTCCACATAATTGGTGTATCTAAGGGATATGAAAACAAAAGAGACCTAGAAAGCATATTTAAGAAAATAATGACTGAACATTTCCTAACCGTGGGGAGAGATGTCAGCATCAGGGTACAGGAAGCTCAGAGGTCACCAATCAAATTCAATCCAAAGAGGAATACCCCAAGGCACATCATAATTAAATTACAAAAAATCAAAGACAAAGAAAGAATACCAAAAGCAATAAGAAAAAAGAAACACATAACATACAATGGAGCCCCAACAAGGTTCTACAGACCAGGAGAGAGTGGAATGATATATTCACAGTGCTGAAGGAAAAAGTCTGTCAACTATGAATTCTGTATCCAGCAAAACTAAGCCTCAAATGTAAAGGAGAAATAAGGTCTTTTCCAGACAAACAAAACCTAAGGGTATTTGTCAACACAAGACATGCATTGCAAGAAATGCTAAAGAAGACAATGCTAAAGTGTACCAAGAAAACATTTTAAGTTACATAAATCACTAGTAAAGTAAGTACACAGACAATCTCAGAATTTTCCATGTTGTAAGGGTGGTAAACAAACCACTAATATCCTAGTATGAAGATTAAAGAACAACCTTAACAAGGTAATAATAAATGCAGCAACTCTTAAGAGATTGGCAATATTAAAAGATGAAAGTGGGGGGAGCAAATAAGTCAAAGTGCAGAGTTGGCTTTGGTTTTGTCTTTTTTCTTAGGTATCAAAGTTAAGTTATAAGTTAAGTTATGCTGTCAGTTTAAAATAACTTGTTTTAACTGTATTATGTTTTTTTGTAACCTTCGTGGAAACCACAATACAAAAACCTACAATAGATATGCTGAAAATAAATAGCAAGAAATCAAAAGATATTACCAGAGAAAAACATTTATCACACACACACAAATCCAACTGTAAGACTTTGGAAGAAAGGATCTGTGAAACACACCAAATTTATTTATATCAGCAATATCTCTAAATGTAAATGGATTAAATTTCCCTATTAAAAGACACAAAGTGGCTGGATGGATTATAAAGTGAGAACCAACAATATGCTGCCTATGAGAAACGCACTTCACCATAAAGACCACATCAGTTGAAAGTGAAAAAGATATTTCATGCAACTGGAGATCAAAAAAGAGCAGGGGTAGCTATACTCAGATAAAATAAACTTCAAGCCAAGGGAAGTAAAAAAAGATAAGGAAGGAAATTATACAATTGTAAAGAGATCAATTCAGCAAGAAGATATAAAAATTCTAAATACATATTTACCCACACTAGAGCACCCAGATATATAAAGCAATTACTATTAGACCTAATGGAAGAGTTAGACTCCAACCCAATAATAGTTGGGGCTATTAATACCCCACTTTCAGCAAAGGACAGATCATCCAGACAGAAAATTATCTAAGAAACATCAGAGTTAATCTTCATTTTATACCTATTGGACTGATCAGCAGATATAGAACATTCCATCCAATAGCTACAGAATACCCATTCTTCTCAGCAGCATGTGGAACATTTTCTAGGATAGACCACATATTATGTCATAAAACAAGCCTCAATAAATTTAAAAATATTAAAATTTAATTTCTTGTCAGATCACAATAAATTAAAACTGGAAATCAATAATGGAAGGGACATTGGAAACTGTACAAATACATAGAAATTAAACAATATGTTCCTAAACAACAAATGGGTCAAAAAAGAAATCAAAATGGAGATTAAAAAGTTCATGAAGACAAATGAAGATGAAAATACAATATTCCAGAATCTATGGAAAAAAACAAAAACAGTTCTAAGAAAGAAATCTATAGCAATAAATGACTATATTAAAAAAGAAGAAAGACTTTAAATAAATGACCTAATGTTACACTTTAAGGAAGTAGGAAAGCAAGAACAAACCAAACCCAAAATTAGTATAAGGAGAGAAATAACAAAGATCATAGCAGAAATAAATGAATCAGAGATTAAAAAAATAATACAAAAGATTGATGAACCAGAGTTGGTTTTTAAAAATGATAAACAAAATTGATAAACCTTTAGTTATACCAATAAAGAAAAACGGAGAGAAAACTCAAATAAATAAACTAAAAAATGAAAGAGGAGACATTATAATTGTTATCACAGAAATACAAAGGATCAAAATACACTGCTATGAACAACTACATGATAACAAATGAAAATCTAGAAGAAATGGATAAATTCTTGGACATACACAACTTACCTCGGTTGAATCATAAAGAACTAGAGAAACCTAAACAGACCAGTAAAAAGTAATGAGATTGAAGCAATAAAAAAAAGTTTCTCAACAAAAAAAACCCCAAGACTAGACATCTTCACTGCCAAATTCCACAAAACATTTAAAGAAGAACTAATATAAAATTTTCCTAAACTCTTCCAAAATAATGGAAGACAAGGGAATGCTTCCAAACATTCTGTGAGGCCAGCATTACTCTCAGACCCAAACTGGAAAAGGATACAAGAAAAAAAGAAAACTGCAGGCCAAAATTCATGATGGTGAGAAAATCATCAACAAAATACTAGTGAATCATTTTCAAAAAACATATTAAAAAGATCAACCACCATAACCAAGTGGGATTCATCAGGAAGCAAGAATGGTTCAACATATGCTAATCAATAAATGCAATACATCATATCAGTAGAATAAAAGATAAAACCATATAATAATTTCAATAGATGCGCTAAAGCATTTGATAAAATCCAACACCTCTTCATGATAAAAGCGCTCAACAAATTAGGTATAGAAATAATGTACCTCAACATAATAAAGGCCATATACAGCAAACCCACAGCTAATATTGTACTGAATGGAAGAACATTGGAGGCTTTTCCTCAAAGATGTGGAAAAAGACAAGGATGCCCACTTTCTCCACTCTTATTTAACATTGTATTAGAAGTTCTGGACAGCATGATAAGGCAACAGAAAGCAATAAAGGGTATCCAAATTAGAAAGGAGAAAGTAAACCTATCCCTATTTGCAGATGACATGATTCTATACACAGAAAACCCTAAAGAATCCAGCAAAAATCTACTAGAGCTAATAAATCCATTCAGTAAAGTGGCAGCCTACAAAATCAACATGCAAAAATCAGTAGCCTTCTATACACTGATAACAAAATAGCTGAAGAAGAAATTAAGAAAGTAATCTCATTCACAATAGCTATCAAAAATATGAAATACCCAGGAGTAAATTTAACCAAGAAGGTGAAAGACTTCTACAATAAAAACTATAAAACATTGGTGAAAGAAACTGAAGAAGACACAAATAAATGGAAAGATATTCTATGTTCATGGGTTGGAAGAATTAATATCATCAAAATGTGCATATTACCCAAAATAATCTACACTTCAATGAAATCTCTATCAAAACACTAATGACATTCTTCACAGAAATAGAAAAAAATATCTTTAAATTAGTATGGAACCACAAAAGAACCCATCTAGGCAAAGCTACCTTAAACAAAAAGAACAAAATTGGAAGCATCACACTTTCTGACTTCAAAATATACTAGAAAGCAATAGTAACCAAAACAGCATGGTACTGGCATAAAAACATATAAAATAGACCAGTTGAACATGCATTTATAGCCAACTGATTTTTGAGAAAGGTGCCAAAAATATACACTGGAGAAAGGATAGTCACTTCACTTAATGGAGCTGGGAAAATTGGATATCCACATGCAGAAGACTGAAACTAGATCCCCATCTCTTACCATACACAAAAATCAACTCAAAATGGATTAAAGGCCTAAGTTTAAACCCATAACTAAGGAACTATTAGAAGAAAACAAAGGGAAAATGCTACATGAAATAGGAGTGGGTAGCACTATTTTGAACAAGACTGTAAAGTCACAGGCAACTCTAGCAG
>NW_007727664.1:119777-121523 GCF_000696425.1 Galeopterus variegatus
TGCACCATTATTCACAATAGCCAAGAGATGAAATCAGCCTAAATGCCCATCAATGAATAAATGGATTTTTAAAATTGTGGAATATTATTCAGCTATACATATAAAAAAATGAAATCCTGTCATTTGCAGTAACATGGATGAACCATTATGTTAAATGAAGTAAGCCAGACACAGAAAGACGAATACTACATGATCACACTCATATATGGAATCTAAAAAAAGAAAAGAAAAAAGAAAGTTGTTCTCATGGAAGCAAACAGTAGAATCATGGTTACTAGAGGACAGAAGAGGAAAGGGGGGAGGCAGGGAGAGTAGAATTGGTGGATTAATGGGTACAAAAGTATGCTATCTATTCCAAGTGAATCATTGTTCAGTATATGCATGTATTGAAATAACACACTATACCTCACAAATATGTAAAATTAAATCTTAAAATTAAAAAAATATATATTAAAATACAAATTTAAAAAATGAAATGTTCACATAATATAATATTATGTAGACATAGATAATTCTATATATAATGGTATGGAAAGATAGACATGCAATAATTGTTAGGTGAAAAAAATCTGGTTTATTTATTGATTTCNTGCACCATTATTCACAATAGCCAAGAGATGAAATCAGCCTAAATGCCCATCAATGAATAAACGGATTTTTAAAATTGTGGAATATTATTCAGGTATACATATAGAAAAATGAAATCCTGTCATTTGCAGTAACATGGATGATCCATTATGTTAAATGAAGTAAGCCAGACACAGAAAGATGAATACTACATGATCACACTCATATATGGAATCTAAAAAAAAAAAGAAAAAAGAAAGTTGTTCTCATGGAAGCAAACAGTAGAATCATGGTTACTAGAGGACAGAAGAGGAAAGGAGGGGAGGCAGGGAGAGTAGAATTGGTGGATTAATGGGTACAAAAGTATGCTATCTATTCCAAGTGAATCATTGTACAGTATATGCATGTATTGCAATAACACACTCTACCTCACAAATATGTAAACTTAAATCTTAAAATTAAAAAAATATATATTAAAATACAAATTTAAAAAATGAAATGTTCACATAATATAATATTATGTACACATAGATAATTCTATATATAATGTCATGGAAAGATAGACATGCAATAATTGTTAGGTGAAAAAAATCTGGTTTATTTATTGATTTCATTTATTCGTTCATTCAAAAATTGAATGTAACCCCTAGTCACTAGAACCACAAGGGTGCAAGAAAAATTTCTTCTCTCATAGCTTACATCCTTCTGAAGGAAACATAATAAACCAAATATTAAAACCATAATATATTAGTGAAGCATGCTAACAAGAAATACAGTGAAGTGTGGAATAGACTATGACACACTAGTGGGCATTGAAATTTAGATACAGTGGCTAGGAAAGGTGCCTTGTGATGGTGACTAGAGAATTGGGAGCTGGAAGATGTTAACAATGCTGATGATTGGCAGAAGGTATTCTTGGAGAAGGGAACAGCAAGGGCAAAGGCTCAAAGATGGTTTTAGGCCTGGCATGTTGGAAGAACAGAAAGGAGGCTGTTGAAAGCGGATTGCACTGAGTGAGGGGCGAGCAGGAGATGAAAGCAGGGAAGTAATGGCCAGGGGATCTGTGATTCCTGATCAGGATGCTTTGGTTTTTACTTTGAGTGAATTATGAAGCTACTGTCAGGCAGTGAAAAAGAAATACCACATGTTTTCACTTATTGGAGGGAGCTAAAGGTGAAT
>NW_007727664.1:122111-144030 GCF_000696425.1 Galeopterus variegatus
GCACTGAGTGAGGGGCGAGCAGGAGATGAAAGCAGGGAAGTAATGGCCAGGGGATCTGTGAATCCTGATCAGGATGCTTTGGTTTTTACTTTGAGTGAATTATGAAGCTACTTTGGGGGCTTTATGCAAAAAGAGTGGCAGATTCTGCTTTGTATTATAACAGGATCTCCTGGGTTGCTGTTTTGAGAACTGACAGAAGCAGGAAAGGGAGATAGCTGAACAGCATTTGAGAAGCTACTACAATAATCCAGACAAGATGCAATGGTTGCTTCTACTAGGGTGGTGGCTGCAGATGATAGCTGGACATATATTTAAGGTAGAACCAACAAGATTTGCCCATGCACCAATTTGGGTGTGAGAGGAGTAGGATGACTTAAGAGGTTTTTAATCTGAGCACAGGAAAGATCATGTTCCATTAAATGGGAATCGTGGATGTCTACAGGAAGAAGTTGCTAAGAAGTAGATGTAGTATAGTCCTATTTTTATATAATGTACATATACATGCACACATATAAGTACAACAGTTCATAGTAAAATGTCAAATGATGTACACTACCTTGATTAAAGTGTTTCTATGTAGGAGGTAAAATCACAGAGAAACAAGAATGAGCTTTCCTTATTTTATTTCATATTTTTTCCCTATTAATAGAACTGTTTACAACACACTTGTGTTTATCCATTACTTTGCAATTGACAAAAGAACTCACCACTTCTGATGTTCCTGGGTGGATCAATTTTGAACAGTATTTATGAAGCCATCTGGGTTATGTGAACGTAGTTCACATGCATTTTCATGAGTCATGAAATACATTATGGCCTTGACTTTCAGCCTACTTCTTGGTTGTGGGAATTGAGCAAAACAGGACTGATAAAATATTTGTGCTAGTCACTTTTACTATATTTGAAACTGTGATGTCTTCCTGATTCATCCCAAGGTTGCTTAGAAATGAAGGAGAAACTGTAAGCAAGAGTTTAATTTACTAGTGAGCTGTCCTCACTGGACTTGGCAATGTTGAAGGCTCAATCAATATTCTGCAGGTCAGTAGGTATTACCTTGAGAAAACCTTGTAGCATATATCTGACTTCTGTCCACTCTGGTCACTAAGCGAGCAGAGCCTCTCAGCAATGCTCAATGCACCTGTCTGCTTGGAACTAATCAACTCAGGCTCACCACTGACTTGCTCTGTGACCCTAGACAAGCCATCTGAGCTCACCTGCTCCTTCTTAATTGGGAAAGAAAGTGAGGAAATGAATACCATTTTCCTACATGCCTCACAGATAAATTATGGGATTGTCAGAGGTACAGTAATCCCTTAATTATCAGATTGCTTGGGAAGAGGCACTTTGATACTTTCATTTTAAGAAATATGAAGCTCAAAATGCTGTCTGAGTTTGAGCATGACAATGACTCAATTGCATAATTCTCTTTGTCCTGGCAAGGGGTAAATAATGTTTACTTTTGACATCAAAGTAATATTTAGGGTAGGAAATAAAATCAAAGTTTAGAAGGCATCAAAGTATAAAGTAATAATGTAAAGGATAGTGCCATTATTACTTTCACAGTTCAAGTTTTTTTTTTGTTTTGTTGTTTTTGTTTTTTAACTTATTAAGATCAGTTATTTCTTCCTAAATGTGAGGGCTTTTCTGCTATTACTCTACAAGGTGTATAGGTCCTACATTATTTTTTGGGGGGAATGACAGA
Source organism: Galeopterus variegatus (assembly GCF_000696425.1). Lineage (NCBI taxonomy): Eukaryota > Metazoa > Chordata > Mammalia > Dermoptera > Cynocephalidae > Galeopterus > Galeopterus variegatus. The sequence continues at coordinate 123,814 of NW_007727664.1, forward strand.
CGTGACAAGGAAATCAGATAAAATCTGCTATAAACAGACTTCACTTCTGCTGAGATATCAACAGGGCAGATGCTGAAAGCTGATGAGGAGATGTCCATAACAGGGCTCCAGACTCATGTGGGTGGAAGTTTGCCCTTGAGTAAATGTGGGACGGGGGCTTGGTAAGCAATGATTGATTATAGATAGATAGCAAGTACGAAAATGATATCCCTCACGGTGGACTCTCATTCAGGTCTTTGTCAGTGGGTCTTCTACTTCTTGGGTCCCTCTCCTGGCAAACTCCCTCACTTACCCTCCAAACTCTTCTGTTGGTGGAGAAAACTCCTCCCCATCTCTCCATGTATCAGAAAGACTCTATCACTCTTCTCACACTCTGTACTCCTCTTTTTCATGCAAGACTTTGTTTGGACTGAAGAGTTGGAGGAGAAAGAGTTTTGAGGGAGAATCTTCACTCCATATGGCTTCGGTGACAGTGGCAAGGCAAAGAGGAAACTGAAGATGTTTGCATTGAGAAGGCATTTTCCTTTCTTTGATATTCTTCAGGAGATAATGTAAAGGTTTGAATGAATGACCACTTTGGACAGCCAGTTGGTACTACCTACTGTAGTGAACCCTCTGCCGCATGGCCCAGATCCTTAGTCTGGTCTGAAGCACTTATTTTCCCAGCTGCTGGAAGGGGTGTTGGCAGAAAAGCCCTCAGCTTGTAGCCCTCTCCAGGAATTGCCCCAGGTGAAGAGTCACTTTTCACAGTAGGTCACTCTTCCTTCTCAGGAGAAGCCTGCATCTAATGACTGGTCAATGGCTGTGTGTGATGGCTTAGCCCCATTGCCTAAACTTACAATAACTCTGAAGCATCATCACAGCTTCAAGATCTCGGTGGAGCTGACTGTGACCTTATTTTGCCCAGTCTTGCCTCTTTCTCATCTTCCGTGGGTGTGGAGCCTGCAAACACTCCCCAGTCAACTTCGTGAATGTAAATCTCTGCTGCAGAATCTGCTTTCTGAGGAAACTGATGTGCAATATCTACTAAAGTTGGAGAGAGTTATATTTATGATCCAGCAATTCCAATACTAACTATATTCCTTAGAGAAACTTGTATATATTTGCATCAGGATACATATATGTGAAGATCCCCAAACTGGTAAAGGTAAATAAATCTAAGTATCCACCACTAGTAGAACAAATAAATAAATTGCAGTAAAATCAGACAATCAAATACATATACAAATAATAAAAATGAATGAATTACAGTTCTACATACCAAAACATGAATGAATAATATATATCTGAGGGGAAAAAGCAAGACACTGAAGAATATATACAGTAGGATATATATCTATATAAAAAATATATATCTAAAATAATACATATATTCAGTTCACCGTAGGCAAAACATAAACTGGGTAAAACATAAATTAGGTTGTTTTAGAGATGTGTACATAGGCTTAAAACCATAAGCAAAAGTAACTAATTAGCATAAAATTCAGGATAGTAGTTATTTTTAAGGAGGGGGTCATAATCTATTAAAAACACACAGGGGGCTTCTGGGAAGTGAAGAATTTCTATTTCTACACTGAGGTGATACTAACATAGACGTTGACTTTTGACTACCTTTGACTATTGGAATGCACTTTTAAAATGAGATTCTATGTCAGGAAGAACCATGTGATCCAGATTTAACTGGGTTGCACACCTTTATGAGATGTCTAAAATCCATATATCTGGGCAAATGTATCCCTAGGAAAGTTGATGGATTTTAAGACCTGCTCAAGCATAAACCACCTTGAAACTAAGTTTTCTTTAGTCACAAAACTGTTTCATAAAGAAGTTAAGCCTCAAACCTTAAATATAAAGCTGGCTTGTGCAGTCAAATTTAAGTCGTGACGTTATGTTTAAAATATTGCTTTATGATTGTTTTTTAACTAGGAATATCTAAAAGAATGTATGTTTTGCTCATGCCTAAGTGGACTCATGACTTAGTGTGTGGCTGTCCTTAATGTGCCCAGGAAGTCCGGCTTCTAAATGTGGCTCTCCCTGATAGGAGCTAGGACTATGCTCTTCCTGGCTTATGGTGGGGAGACAGATAGCTCACTCTCTTGAGTAGCTCAGGGCTACATAACACAAACCTGGTCTGTGTTTCTTCAACTGCATCTGCTGAGACTCACTGAATGAAGTATTGCTCCTCCCCAACTGGCCAAGAAAAGGTCTTGCAGACTGTAGAAAGACCGAGGTCCCATGACCTCCTGTGTATATAAGGACCTCCACTAACAATAGTCATCAACCTTGCCAAGAGACCATGACTTTAAACTTCTCTCTCTTCATTCATTCATTCCCTCATTTGTTCATTCATTCATACTAAATATCTACTTTGGTCCAGGCACTGTTCTTAGAACTAAGCATATATAGATGAGAAAAAAAGAAAAGACAAAAAATTCCTGCCTCAATGGAGCATATATTGTGGTCAGGGACACTTTACATTATTTCCCCCACTGTGTCTGAGGAGGACAGAAAACAGCATTAAAACTTACCATGTGAAAGTCTGTGTGAAAACATCTCGTATTTAGAAACAAAGAAAGAAACAAAACAAACAAAACAAAACCTGCTGAAAGTCTGTGTGAAAACATCTCGTATTTAGAAACAAAGAAAGAAACAAAACAAACAAAACCTGATTCTGGCCTCATACCTAAACCTAGATAATTAGTCCTAAATGAATAGATACATGATTCTCATGTCTTCTATATTATTTGATATTTCAATTATAAAGTTTCTAACAGAAAGAAACATGACCAGGTCCTGAAATCTCACAATTAACAAGATGGTTAAATCACAGAATCTGGAAAAATCATATTTACCTAGAATCTCAATAACTTGTGTCTTAAGCCTTTCTCCATTCTTTGTATCAGAGTGAGTTTTAAAACATTTTTCTACTTCTTTATGCCTTAGGCATTTGGAGTTTTCAAACTCCAGATGTAAGTTTGTTCTGAGTAATTAATGAAATCGTGGATGGAAAGTGCACAGTGCCCCAAATCCAAGTTGTTCATAGCCTCAGTGGCATCTGTCTCCTGGGTCCCCATTCTTAACAGGGCCCCTGTGGATTTCCCTACCACTCTGTTTTGATAGGCTTGACATCCATTTCTAGGAGCAGGGTTTGAACTTGCTTAGTTTAAGCAATTCAGTGCAACCTGTTTTTCTGGACCCTGGATATTAATTTAAAGATGACGCATGACACAGTTTTGAACAATGAGACTCAAAGGGACATTTTCTGTGGGCTTTGAGAATGACGATTTCTTACTCTTCTGCATGAACTCCCCAAACAGATATTCCTTACCTCTGCTGGATGTGAATGAGGAAGGACAGGCATTGCTGGCAGCCATGGTGCAAGGCAACTGATGTCCTAAGAAGCAGAGGGGGTGAAAGAATACAGCTGGGTTTTTGGTGATGCTGTTAAGCTGCTGGACCAAATCTCTTCTGTGAATATGTTAATTGTATAAGCCAATAAACTTAGGCCTGTTGATTTCAATTTTTTGTTATATCCAATAAAAATTTCTGAGTCCATATATAATAACTGTTCATTGAATGCAATAATTATACTTTGAGTCAAATGGCAAAATATTTTTGATTAAACAGATATATTATTTAAAATATCAATACATTCTAAAAATATAATAGACACCCTAGTACCTGGCATCCTGGCATATGGCTTGTAAAATTTTAAGTGTTTTAATTTCTCTTCTGCAATGAAATACTAAAAAGGGAAGACCTGCAAGGAAATGCATGAATTTATATTCTTTAATTTACCATGCAAGTTAAAAATTTACATCTCTAAGTTTAGTCTTAGTAATATCCAACTACCTTGCCTATATCCCTCCCTGCTGCCCTTTATTGCACTATAACTTGCTCTTTTTTGTCCCTGGAAAATGCCTTTAAATCCCTGAACCTGTCAGGTTTCACAAGCATGTAATTTTACTTTAGCTAAATTCTGAACACCAGCAAGAGGTGAATTTGACATAGGAACTGTGAAAGAGTCTTATCTACAGTGACACAACTGCTACCGCCCTAATATCTATTAAGTAGCACAGAATTATAGTGTAACAACTCTGAGATTGCTTGTGACATCTGCATGAATACCAAATAGCTTTGTTATGTTCAAGCTTATTACAAAAAGCACTTTCTAAATTTTAAGCGATCAAGACTCTTACAAATTAATAGTTACCAATTGAATTACTTTCTAATGTACATATATTATTTAAAAATCACAGTTCAGTTAAATGAAGGTAACGATGCAAATGATATTGCCACTTTCTGGAAAGTGTCATTTAGAGCAATATTCCTAATTTTAAAAGCTTTTGAATGACATTATTTTAAGAAATGTACGCTCCCATCCTCCCCCCCATTTTAAGTGCTACCTGTCATTCATGCCATCTCCCTGGAGAAAAAGAAAAAAATAAAGAAGGAAGAAAGTGATAAATGTTCATATTATATGGAATTTGCTGTTTTGAAATCCCGTTCCCCATTGCACTAGCTGGAATTTTATAGAGATATAAATCACAAAGAAATAAGAAGCCAGTAATGAGATAGAAGTATATTTGAAATATGGATGCAAATTCTTACCACCTGCTGAGCAAAAGTAGTCTGCAGAGACTGTCCTGGAAACCGCGGTGCCATTAGCATCTTGTAAGCTCTAAATTTGCAGCAGAAGAATAGAGGAATTATGCCTGTGAAATGCCAAAGGCTGCTCTGATTTATCTCTCAGCAGAATGTTTCAGCCACATCTACATAAATATTTTAACAGGAATTTAATTTTCATTTTAGTCACACAATAAATCTTTTTATTACACACCATCATCTTGTCCTAAATGAGTTGCCTTTTTCATGCAATTTGTGTTCATTCTTTCTTTGTGTTTGATAAATACAATTTTAATATACAAAGGAGCAATGGTTTTACTTACACAAGAGCCTTGCTATGGGCTGTTTAATTTTAGCCATGAATTCTATTTATTTTAATACGATTTATGCAGCAGCTACCAATTGGCTTATATATAATTTTTTGTTCTTAGGCCCTCGGGGCATTAGGAAAATACTGGCAATGAGGAAGTGCAGACTTCAAGTAATGCTACAAGTGGATGTTCTTGTTGGATATGGGCTTAGATGCATTGGCTGTAAAAGTATACCCACTGCTCTATTTTCCATCTATTGTCAGTGTGTTTCATCAAGTGGAATGTAAGAATTGTGGGCAATGTAGGTTTGATGGAATTTCACCTTATTTAAGTTTCATATGTCACACTGCTTGACTATGGTCATGTCGTAAAGAGAAAAAGTGATAGTCAATCCTTTTGAATCCCCCAGGAGTAAAATAAAAGGTATTGACTTTCGTATACTTGTTGAGAAAATGTACAGCACTAAGCAGACTCTTATCAATTCAATACACAGTAGATGTTTATCCTGGAACCAATTCCTCAAACAAGTTCAACAGTTGTGGTCAAGACATTAAAAGTGCCACTTGCAAGTGATTTACTCAGTTGGGGATTTGGGCAATCATAGATTCTGCCTATATCATTTCCTGTTAGGTTTTGTTTGAAAATATTTTATGCCATAAGTTTTTAAAGTTAAAAATGGAGACAGAATCAAGAGTTTAATTTTGAGGGTGGGGGGATCCTAAAATAGCCTAATACAGTTATTAAAGCACTATAAATCTTTGTGTCTTTATCAAAGCTTGTTGAAATTGAAATTGAATGGGTGCGTGGGATTAAAAATAGAGCCATATTTTATTGGAAGAGGTAATATGTTAAGAAGAGTTTATGACATATGGTATTTTTTTCAAGCACTCCTATTTGTTTAGGAGAGAAAAGTAGATTTTATTTTCTGATTGATCTCAATTTAAAATGGAAAGGGCAGAATGCAGGTCAACTACAGCCAGAGATCTAGTCTCTGAGGCCATGCCTTTGCAAATGTTGAAAATTAAAATTACTTTTTTATTTTTTATTTATTTTTATTTTTTTATTTTTATTTTGTCAATATACAGTGTAGTTAGTTATTGTGTCCCATCACCAAAACCTCCCTCCCTCTTCCCTCTCCTCCCTCCCACCCAGATGTGTCCCCTCCATTTTCTTGTTGTAAGAGCTTCAAAAAAAAAAAAAAAAAAAGTTGAGGTTGTTAATCTATGGCTCTACATACAATTTTTCCAATGTGCTTTTTCACTTTTTCTTTTGTTTTGTTTTTGTTGGCAGTTTATTGCATGGTCTAAGATCCAATAATAAAAAAAAAAAGATCTTTGTTCTCACCTATATAATAAACATGAATGTCTCCCTGAAAATATACAGTGACAACAGAGCAATAAATTTTTTCATTGTACGTGTTTACTGGGTATAGTTTGTCATTCAGTACATGTACATATTGCATAATGACCCAATCAGAATAGTTGGTATATCTATCACCTAAGCATTTAACATTTCTTTGTGGTTGTTACATTCAAGATCTTTTCTGGTTATCTTGAAATATGCAATACAACATTAGTAGCTATTGTCACCCCAGAGCACCAGAACTTATTCTTCCTGTCTAACTGTAACTTTGTGACTTTGCACCAGTCTCCCAACCTTTCCCCAGCTGCCCTTCTCCCCTCTCTTTCCCTGCCTTTAGTAAATGGACATGGGATGAGTAAAATTATTAGCTCAGACTTATTGGTCCACTTATTAGTCACAGATGGCCCTTTGTGGCTTTTTGATTTCTTTCTTTTTTTTTTTTAATCTTACTGTATTGTTTGAATTTTCTACGAAGAATGCCTATTGTCTTTCATTGTTCACACATTCATTTGTGCCCATATTCATTCCTTCACTGCCTATTATGAATCACAGTACAGTCCTAGACACCATGGATATGACCCTAAAGGCAGCAACATCTCTCCTTCCAACTTTCTGGAAACATCCGATTCTTCCTGCTTCCTCTCCTTTCACTTTCCCCTCCTCCTCTTTTCTTCTTCCTGTCCTCCTCCTTTAATATCTCCTACTACCCTATAAATTCTTTCAGGTTGTAATCTGTATTTGGTTTATTTTTGTTTACCATTTTCTAAGAGAGTGTCTTATACACACAAAGCACTCAAAAATGATTGTTGAATGGGTGAATAAATTACTTTGCACTCTTTATGAAGACACATTTGCTAAGCACAAAGAACCTTAGCACAAATCTTTTTTTCTAAGTTAAATTAATAAAATAAATACAAACTTGATTTAATTGTACACAGGTTTTAATTCTATTGTACAGTAAAGTGTACTGGCTAATAGCCAAATCAAATCCCAAATCCACCATTTATTGTGCCTCGGTTTCCTCATTGTTAAATGCAGATAGTGAGATTCATAACTAACCGAGTCAGTTACTGTTCAGATGAAATGGGGTAAGGGGTGCAAAACTTGAGCCTAATGCCTAATAGGTGTTGAATTCTCAAAAATTATTAGTTCTGCTACTATTTTTTGTTAGTTGCTATAAGCATGGTTATTACTGTTACTGTCTGAGGTTTTGACTTCAAACCCCTCTCCTGTCAACTCCCACGAAGTAGCAAGATTATCTCTTTTTGGAAATTACAATGGCACAAGCTTCCCCTCCTAGTACATATATATATATATCTTTATATACATAAGTTATTTTAAGGTATCCAGCATCCTGGTTACAACACAATTTGTCAGATTTGATATTCACTGCAGTGTATGGGCTGCCATGTGATTCCAGTGAGAACAAGGTAAATAGCCCCCTTTATGATCACATTCTCCGTGATGTTCTTATACAGTAAAAAATAATAATAGAAAATATTTTATTTTTCACTTTTATTAAACCAAGTTTCATTTTTGTTAAATCTGAGAAAACTGTCTTTTGTATTCTAATTACCAAGTCTCCTGTTTATTGATTTCTTTTTCAGGGAGTTAAAAACGATGTGGCTTTCTAACTAGGAGGAAACTGAACTGGGCCCCAAACAGGTCATATTCCTGGAGAAAGGTGTCTGGAAAAGGTAACAACAGTATTGAGAGTTTCTTAAATGAAAAGTATGATGGAAGCACAAAGGATTTTGCCAACTTTTACCCTCAGCTCTCTGTCAAAGTTAGGTGACACTGAGAGCAAACATTTTACATTCTGTGACCTTAATCAAAGGAAAGGTTGGATGTATAGTTTTTTTCATACTCCTTCTCTTTGGGTTGTGGTTGAGATTAGGTAAAGTCAGGAGGGGAAGATATATATGGCAGAACAATACTGACTATTAAGACTTTAGTTTCCAGGGAGAACATTCACAATTTTAGCTTTTCGCTTCCTTTCTTTATATCAGTTTAAAATGTGAAGATACACCTTTGGTTGGCCGATATTTGGAGGGTGGTATTTTATGAAACATGTTTTACCATCTGGATTCATTTGTTTTATCATGTCCCAGGACCTGGATGCAGAAAATCTGATCATATTTAGAATGCAATTTCTCAACCTTCGCCCTATGAAGGTACTTCAAAAAAATTATAGAAAAATGGAATTAAACATAATATGAATCCTTCCATGGACTTTTTGAAGACCCCTCTTATTGTCATTTTGGGCCAGATAATACTCTGTTCTGGGAGACTGACCTATTTAACGTAGGATGATACACATCCGTGGGTGGCTTCTGTTCACTAGATGCCCATCATAGCACCCCCAAAATTGCGACAGTCAAAAGTGCTTCCAAACATTGTCAGATGTCCCCTGGGGGTTGTAATAATCCGCATTTGAGTACCACTGATTTAGAATAAAAATTAATGAACCTACATTTAGTAAGTGCTTATTATATTCCAAACACTGGGCTTGGAACTTTATATTCAATCCTTATAACAACACTGAGAAGTAGACATGATTGCTTTAGTTTTACTGATAAAGAAATGAAGATCCAGGGAAATTAAATAATTTCCCAAGATTAAACAGGTAGTAAATGATCACCGTTTTTTCTTTACTATGTTGTCCATCCTGATCTTTTTTTGACATTGACAGAGCTATTGAATCTTATATTCTCCTTTGTAAAAATAACATATTATGGAAAAGGAAAAGCGATAAATAAATTTCAGATGGTTTCAGTTTAGAATACAGAACGAAAAAATATATACAAAACTTAATGATCGTCATAAAGTATAAAATAAGAATGAATATAAGGCTCCAAGACATTATTACTAATTTCTGGGCNGTCCCAGGACCTGGATGCAGAAAATCTGATCATATTTAGAATGCAATTTCTCAACCTTCGCACTATGAGGGTACTTCAAAAAAATTATAGAAAAATGGAATTAAACATAATATGAATCCTTCCATGGACTTTTTGAAGACCCCTCTTTTTGTCATTTTGGGCCAGATAATACTCTGTTCTGGGAGACTGACCTATTTAACGTAGGATGATACGCATCCGTGGGTGGCTTCTGTTCACTAGATGCCAGTCATAGCACCCCCAAAATTGCGACAGTCAAAAGTGCTTCCAAACATTGTCAGATGTCCCCTGGGGGTTGTAATAATCCGCATTTGAGCACCACTGATTTAGAATAAAAATTAATGAACCTACATTTAGTAAGTGCTTATTATATTCCAAACACTGGGCTTGGATCTTTATATTCAATCCTTATAACAACACTGAGAAGTAGACATGATTGCTTTAGTTTTACTGATAAAGAAATGAAGATCCAGGGAAATTAAATAATTTCCCAAGATTAAACAGGTAGTAAATGATCACCGTTTTTTCTTTACTATGTTGTCCATCCTGATCTTTTTTTGACATTGACAGAGCTATTGAATCTTATATTCTCCTTTGTAAAAATAACATATTATGGAAAAGGAAAAGCGATAAATAAATTTCAGATGGTTTCAGTTTAGAATACAGAACGAAAAAATATATACAAAACTTAATGATCGAGATTAAACAGGTAGTAAATGATCACCGTTTTTTCTTTACTATGTTGTCCATCCTGATCTTTCTTTTGACATTGACAGAGCTATTGAATCTTATATTCTCCTTTGTAAAAATAACATATTATGGAAAAGGAAAAGCGATAAACAAATTTCAGATGGTTTCAGTTTAGAATACAGAACGAAAAAATATATACAAAACTTAATGATCGTCATAAAGTATAAAATAAGAATGAATATAAGGCTCCAAGACATTATTACTAATTTCTGGGCCCTATGTTTGATAATTATTCCTTTTAGGACATCCAGTTTCCTTCACTAAGTAGTTCTTGTATCCCACAGATTAGAGACACAGAAGACATAAAAACCAAATGCAATGTGGGAGGGGATCTTAGACTGCATCCTGGAGCAGAAAAAGATATTAGTGGGATAGCTAGTGATATCTGTGGCTTCTTTCATGTCATTGTTCCAACTTTAATTTTCTACTTTTGATAATTATATAACAGCTGTGCAAGATGTTTAGGGGAGGCTGGGTGAAGGGTATGGGAACTTTCTGTACCATTTTTGCAAATTTTTTGTCATACATTAAAAAATAAAAAAAAATTAGAAACCGCAGAAAATGGAATTAATAATGACACCATATTATGTTAACCATCACATATTGTACACAACTATTGATATCCACCTTTGTACCCCACAGATATGTATAACCAATTATGCATCAATTAAAAAATAAAACTTAAAAATATTTTTAAAAAGAGAAGCAGGAGATCTGGGATCCTATTGTTACTCTACTACTTTCTACTAGCATTTTTACCTTGGGAAAATAGTTAAAATCTATAAATTTTAGTTGTTTTAACTAAAAAAAGATGGTAATAGTATTTAACAATTCAAAGGTATGGGGGTGGTTACCAGGTAAATTTTGTAAGGTTGTTTGCTTCCAGCTCTGATAAACAATTGTTTATCTATCCATTCAGCCATCTATTATCCAGCTATCTATCATTATTTAATATCTATTTATATAATTATCTATTTCTTTCTATATGCATCCTTCTAACACACACACACACACACACACACACACATACAGAGGTTTCTGTTAAAAAACATTCAAATCAAACCTTAACTTTGGTTTTGAGCTACAGAGTGAAACGAGTGTTTAAGAGCAGTGGGAATTGATTTTCATTGGCCCAAAGCATTTAGTATTACATTACTCAGACATCACACTAATGCAGGTTTCTTAGACAGATGAAAGATTATAGGAGGTTGTGCTCATAATGAGGATGAGACTATGTACCTAATGTTCTAGAACTGCCATTAGGAAATGCAAGTATAACCCTGCTCAATTCTGCTGAGATATTTTCTCTTGAAACCATGTAGTAGGAAACTTAGATTAAAATGAACGTTAGTTGAAAAACTGAGGGTTTTTTTCCCCTTAGCACATAATCTATCCCAAAATGTTCCAGCGTCTGTTCCCCAAATTTGCATAAGGGGTGCTACTATGGGGTTAGTACAATCCCGCATGCATTACGTAGATGGATACATTTAATGACTGAAAGATTTAATGAGAAAAAAATAGGTTTCAGGTATCTGCAAAAAGTGGATGTTGGTTTTAAATAATAGCGAGACCATCTGGATCTCACAAAGATCCTTGGGAAAGTTCTCACTTAGAGCTTACTGAGTATTACATCACCATATTGCAAAAGCACACTTAAAAGTTGTGTGTTCTACATCAGATTGTGTTCCATATCCTTATTTTAATTTGATTGAACGGGAAATATAAGGATATAGCCAGATACATACAGAAAATAAACAGTTAAAGCTTCTTTTGCAACAGCACAGGGTAGATTTTCATACAACTTAGCAGTTAGTAGCTTGATACTATAAGCAATGAGGTTTTTTTATATTTCTTAAACATACTACTCTTGACGGTGGCTCCTGAGATTCTGAGCAGTTTCATACTCATGAGGTGAGCTATTTCTCTACTCTGTCCCAAAGGAAAGCATATGAAATGATGCCCATACTGAAGTAGTCATATTTTACCCATGAATTTACCACTGGGGTTCCTGAGCTTATGCACCTATTATCTCCTTGGCACTGGTACACCTTTTTACTCTAGATTTAGAAGAAATAATTTTTTCATAGGGTCCTTATGCTTCTCTTCTCCTGTAAAGTTCTCCTTGGTATGATTCTAATGTTGTTCTCTCAGCTGAAGCCAGAATTGATATTTTACTTTTCATAAGTAATCAGAGAATAAAAAGACCAAACTCACTTAACTTAGTATTACTTTAGGAGAAGAGCATCCCTAAAGAGCTTATAATTTCTTTTTGCATCCACTCTGAATTTATAATCCTTTTCCCCCATCTCAAGCCAATTTCCAGGTTATTTTCTCTTTGAAATATAAGTTGACAATGCAGAGCCTTCTATGAATCTTTCAAGGAGCCCTCCGTCCACCCCATTTCTGTTCCTGGTTTTCAGTACTACTATTAGAGTTCCAATATTCCAAATTAAATCATAGAAAAAAGTGCAGCTGCCATAACCCCCACTTCCACAATAATGTGACCAAGGTTTTATCTTATTTTTCCCAAATAGTCAACCGGATGAAAGAGGCTTCTTAGGGAACACATTAAGCGAGTATCTTAAAGCATTTGAAAATGATCCAGGACCAGGAGAGGAATCTCCAAAAGGAAGTAGTTAAAAGTAACAAAAAGGATCTCAAAATTACTGAAGCACTCATTGAAGACACAGTAAAACTACATCTTACAGCTTTCTGATGTGTTTATTCTGGTAGAAACCAGGTCTGAGCCACATCCTTATGAATGAGGGATAGAGTCTTCCTCAAAAGGAGATATTTCTAATGTCAGTGGTTGTGGGAAGAGGGGGGTCCTAAGATAGAAAATAGAGATTTGGGACATAAGACTCAGACAGTATAGAGAATTACCTTCCTTTCGGAGAGTGCCTTTCTTGTATTTCAATGCCGAGACTCGATGTCATGTTCAAAGGTGAGCTCAGGTGAAGGGATAAAGAGGGTCGCTGATGAGTGGAGGTTGCTGCGCTCTGGACGCAGTGACAGTAGCTGGGAGAGCTCCCGGGAGGAGCTATATCTACTTGTCAGATCAATGAAGTGTATTTGCCTCTTTGGATTTGCCTGCGTTAGTGTGAATCATTAGTGAAGTTTGGATGAAATGCACAATCTTGGCCAACTATGCTTCTGAGATTTAAGGAAAGAATTCATTCATACATGGAAAGGTGAATCACAGAGACAAGAGTCTCATCTCTAGCCAAAAGTAGGGAACATAAGATCTAGCTGCCCCTTGTCTTCTGAAGATTTTCTCTTAATTGCCATCCTTGGAGAATAGAGGTTTGATTCTGTCCAAGGTAGCTATACGCTTCTTGTAATAAATAACTCCAGAGAGAATTAGAAACTCCTAGTACTAAAAGTAGATTAAACACCAGTTAGCACTTCTGAATCTTTCTTAATACATGCTAAGAGGGCTCCTTCTTGTCTGTGTGATAAATTAGACTCAACTTCATCCACTCAATTATTTATATTTCATTCTCTCTTCTAGTTTTTTTCATTTCTTGTTAGGCTGGGTGATGCATTAGGTTCTTGGATCATAGGCAAGGGTTAGTGTAATTAGGATAATTGAACTTACTCCTTCATACTTAATTTTAGTCAGGGACTGAATCTGGTGTCTTGTCTCTGCTCTCTCCCTTTCTGTTTGTATTAGAAAACACTGAACCAAAGATTTTAAAAAAGATGAATCTCATAGTTGACTAATTTCTTCCTTAGTTTTATTCTTTGTCTTCTGATAGCCAAAACTCAGTTAAGAGAGGCTGATCTTAGGACCATTAGTACTTACATATAGTTTGACGTTTTGCAGTGGTTTGCTAGAAATGGCTGGCTTATAAGAGCTGATAGATAAATATTCAGGAATTTCATGAGCTGGATGTTAAACTATTAGTAACTCAAAATTGGTTGTGGAGGAATATTTACATCACCATAGAAATGGCAAATGCTGTATATCACAGGCCTTCCTCCTTCTTTTCCTATTTTTCAGAAAGCTGGCTTACTAATACACCACTGAATTCAGTTGCTGGCATCATAGGTGGCATAAAAATTACTTTATAATATTTTAAAGTAAACTAATTTTTAACAGCAGGGAATTGTTAGAGGAAAATCTCAACCTTTTTAATGACAGGGAGAGATCTTTGTGTTTGTTTTGCTTTTAATTTTTCCATGTTTTTTGACATGGATCTTTAAGAGGAGAGGGGTTGCTTCCAGGGGCAATAAAAAGACAGCAAACATAGGGACTTATAGGTTACAAATTCTGAAAAAACAAACAAACAAAACCCTACATTTTATTTGTACCTTAAAATGAATTCCTGCATGATGTTTATTATAAAAGCAGATGTCCCATTTAGATACTGAAGTTTAAAACTAGTCCCAGTGAACTTGCCTTATAGGATCAGTTAACTTGCATTCTGCCTTTCTGGAGGTACCAAGCCAGGGGTTCTTTGACATTGGCACTGTGGACTAGTCCTATTGGTAAAAGTTAGTGTCCTGTGTTTGAGAAAGTTTAGTCAATTGTTTTTTTTTTTTTTCTGGTTCAATAAACCATGAGGTTTGTTGGATTCCTAAAAGTACTTTTTAAATATATCTTTTCTCAAGTCCTCATTTTGAGCCAAGAAAATACAAAGAGGTGGAAGGTGGAGTGGGCTGATAAGAGCTGGAGACATGCCTGGGATTGGTGAATGGAGTCTCATATTTGCAGTTCACTTCTTATAAGCAGTGGGCTCTGGATTAGTCTCCTATAACTGCCATAAGAAATTATCACAAACTTCGTGGCTTAAAACAACCAACATTTATTATCTTAAAATGCCAGAGGGCAGAAGTTCAAAATCAGTTTCCGTGGAACGAAATCCAGGTGTCTACAGGACTGTGCTCCCTCCAGAGGCTCAGGGCTCTTTCCCCTGTCTTCAAAGCCATCAGCATAACATCTTTCTTGTCATCACATTGCCTCTGGCTCTCCAGTCAAATTTCCCTCTGCCTCTCTTTATTAGGACACCTGTGATTACATTTAGGATTCACCCAAACAATCCAGGATAATCTTCCTATTTTAGGATCTTTAACTTAATTACATTTGCAAAGTCTCTTTTCACACAAAAGGTAGCATTCACAGGTTCCAGGGGTTAGAAAGTAGACATCTTTGGGGACCAATATTCAGCCTACCACAGGCTTTTGCAGAGGATAAGCAGTTAGCATCATCCTCCTTTGGGGAACTTTAGAGTAGGTAGGAATTGCCCATGAAGCTGCACCTTTTGGGGAAGGATAGCTTGTTTTAAAACTTTATCTTTAGTTTCTCTCCACCAATTTGCCTACCTATATCACCTGCAAAGAACAGGAGCCAACAAAATTTCCTGTGTCAATTCAGGTGTTAAACCATAGTAAGACCAGACATACTTTCCGTTCTCTATGTGTCATAATGTGGAGAGCAGTCAGAAAAAAAAAAAAAAGTCTTAGATTTTAGTTGCTTCCTGCAGGAAATACTTGCTCCTGTTAAATAAGAATTTAAATGAAGTAGAATAATTTACAAAGACTCACTCGAGAACCTTATTTGTGCTCATCAATCCAAAGCTATTATGTCATCAACTCCACCAAATCCCAACCAATTTTCCTCCTTGAATGGCTCACTGAAAATTATCTAGCCCATGACGTAAAACCTTGCAAATACCATTTCCTAATTTCGTCATTTTGAGGCAGTTCTAAGACTGTCAAATGAGTTTCCTAATACTTCTATTGAGTAATTAAATTTACCAAACTAGGTATAGAGAAAGCAGCTTAGTAATCTTATCTCCAAGGAGCAGGCACCCATCATAGGGAAGAAAGAGACTGCTGAGACTGTAAAGGGTCTTGGACCAAGTTTTTTCCATGTTTAGAAATCAGTAAGTCTCTTTTCTTTGAGGAGGAGACTAAGGAGTGGAGAGGGAGCCTGCAAGGTTTATACTAATAGTTGCCTTCTGAGTGTAAGCTTCTTCTAGGAATGCGAAGACAGGAAAGAAAGAGTTCTTCCTAATGTAGCTATTATTTCTGTTCCACATTATGAATCTTTGGGATAATGCTGGTATATTTGACACTTTAAATGTTAAATCCCAAAATGTCCAGAATGGTATTGTAAGCCTCAAAATGATCCTCTCTCCCTCCCTCCCTCCCATCTTTCCTTCCTTCCTTCCTTCCTTCCTTCCTTCCTTCCTTCCTTCCTTCCTTCCTTCCTTCCTTCCTTCCTTCCACCCTCCCTCCCTCCCTCCCTCCCTTCCTTCTTTCCTTCCTTCCTTCTTTCCTTCCTTCCTGTCAGTGGGTGATCTGAAACTTTTGATTAAAGAATGGAGAAAGTGGGAAATATTTTTATCTTTTCGCCATTTTTATACTTTTCTTAGAGACTAAAAATATGGCTTTAATTTACTTAGCTTTTTCTTGTAATTTATTATTTGAGTTCTTTCAAATTTGGTAAAGTAAAAAAGTGTTTATTAGGCATTCGTCACCTTGGGCTGAATTAATGTAGCTGTATTAACCAAATGTTAACCAGTTATAGCTGATAAGCAACATCGGTGGCCTGAAACAGTCTCAGAATTATTTTTTTTAAAATGATTAAATAGTGTTGCAATAATTTTAATGAGATAGCATTTGAAATTCTGATTTTTAAAATTGAACACTCTCAATACAGTGTATATGATGACCAAAATCTAATTAGGCAGCATACTCCACACCCTGATCATCTTAGGTAGCAAGAGAGTATTAAAAGTCTAAGGGATCTGAGCTATTTAATTGAAATAGTAGTGCCATAATCTCTCCTTTCACCTTAAAACAAACTGAACTTTCTTCCATCCTCAAGCTTTTATGGGACTCCCTGGATGAATTGTCCATTAAATTGCTTGATCATATTGAATTTACTACTTTATTGAGAATTTCTTTTGAAATCCATCTGTTTGACAAAATCACAGTATCTGCTCATTATAGAAAATCCAGAAAATACCAAAAACCGTAGAGAAAAAAAATTACTCCTCTCACACTATATGAAGTAGCCTTTATTAAAGTTTAATATAATAAACAAATTGGGATCCTCTTATATATAGGTACATTTTGCATTTAACTTTTTCTTTCATTTTAAATTATATTGTGATTGCTTTCTCATGTCATTATTATTTCCCAAAAAATGTTATTTTATGATTGCAGTGTATTTTAAATAAAAATATATCAAAATATAATTTAGCAATGTCTTACTATTGTAATTTTTTCCCTTTATAAATAATAGTATAAAATAAATTTGTATATAAATCCTCAGCTTTCTGGTTATTTTATGATACATTTTCAGAAGTGAAATTGTTAAGTCAAGGTGTAGGAAATTTTTATTTATAACTTTTAGAACATAGTGTGATTAATGCATATCAATTGTAAGAAACTGGAAATCTACATAAATAAAATTAAAAGGCTAATCATAATCCCAGGGACAACTACTATGCAGTTTTTTATGTTCTGTGTTTTTCTATGCTGTCAAAAATTAAATATAGATGTATCTGTTTTTTTTCCTTAACATATATAGTGAACAACTTTTCACATCAAAGAAGTCTTCCACAGGATTACAACTAGATAGGAAAAATAAGTTCCCGTGGTATACAGTAGTGCTAGGCATCTGTAAATAACAGTTATTTATTGTGTGTTCTCAAATGGCTAGAAGAGAGGAGCTCAAATGTTCTCATCACATAGAAATGCTCAAGTTTTGTGATGATGGATATGCTAATTACCCTGATTTGATCATAATACATTACATACATGTATTGAAATACCACTCTGTACCTGTACCCCATAAATATGTACGATCAATACATTTCAACTTAAAAATAAATTTATAAATGAAGAGTCTTCAACATATCATTTCCAATGATTTTGGACAATATCCATGTGATGGTCATTTTATAATTTTGTATAATTTCTATTCTTTTAAATTTGTTAAGGTACATTTTATAGCTCAGAACGTGGTGTATCTTGGTTAATGTTCCATGTGAGCTTGAAAGGAATGCATATTCTGCTGTTTTATGAAGTATTCTATAAATACCAATTAGATCAATTTGACTGATGTTACCGTTCAGTTCAAGTATATCCTTATTGAGTTCCTGCCTGCTAAATCTATCAATTACTGAAAAAAGAATGTTGAAGTCTCCAACTATACTAGTCAATTTGTCTATTTTTCCTTGTAGTTCTATCAGTTTTGCCTCACACGTTTTGATGCTGTGATGTTAGGTGCATGTACATTAAGGACTGTTATGTCTTCTTGTAGAATTGACCCCTTTATCACTACGTAATCCTCCTTTTTATCCCTGAAAATTGTCCTTGTTCTGAAGTCTGCTTTGTTTGAAATTAATATATCAATTCCAACTTTCTTTCAATTAGTATTAGCATGGTGTATCATTCTTCATACCTTTCCTTTTTTCACCCCCAAATATGCATTTTTTAATTGAGGTGAAATTCACATAATATAAAATTAACCATTTTAAAGTGAAAGTTAACAATTGAATGGCATTTAATACATTCATGATATTGTGCAACCACCACTTCTCTATCTAGTTGCAGATGTTTTTATCATCCTAGAAGGAAACCCTATACCCATTAAGCAGTTACTCTTCCATTCTCTCTTCATGCCCCTGAAAACCACAAATCTGTTTTCTGTCTCTCTGGGTTTATGTATTCTGGATAAATAGAATCACATAATTTGTAACCTTTTGTGTCTGGCTTCTTTCACTTAGCATAATGATACCCATTGTAAAATGTATCAGAACTTCATTCCTTTTTATAGTTGGCTATTTCATTGTATGTATATAGCACAATTTGTTTATGCACTCAGCCACCGAAGGACGTTTGAGTTGTTTTCACCTGTATGCTATTGTGAATAGTGCTGCTATATAACATGCATATATGTGCATTTATTTGAGTATTTGTTTTCAGTTCTTTTGAGTACATATTTAGGGTAGAATTGCTGGATCATATGATAATTCTATGTTTAGCTTTTCAAGGAATTGTCTGCCCATATTTTTAACTTATTTGTGAATTTATATTTAAAGTGGGTTTCTTACAGATGACATATAGTTGGGTCTTATTTTTCACCCATTCTTATAATCTCTGTCTTTTAATAGGTGTATTTAGATCATTCACATTTAAAGTGATTATCGATATAGTTGAATTGATATTTACCATGTTTGTATTTTCTATTTTTGCCTTCCTCCTCCTTTTCCTTTTCTTTTTCTCTTTTCTTTATCTTCCCTTCATTTCCTGCTGTATCCAGTTTGAACTGACCATTTTATATGATTCCATTTTCTCTCTTTTCTTACTAGATCAGTTATACTTCTTTTTAAAATTGTTTTAGTGGCTGCAGTAGAGTTTGTGATGTACATTCACAATCTAAGTCCACCTTCAAATGACACTACACTGCTTCAAGTGGAATGCAGTTACCTTATAACAGAGGGTTTCAAATTTTTCCCTCCCAACTTAGATATATGCTCTGAACGACTGAAAGCAGGCACTCAAACAAATGCATGTGCATGCATCTTCTTAGCAGCACTATTCACAATAGTGGAAAGCTAGGAATAATTTGTGAAGCAGGTTGGTTAGTAACCAACACCAAGGGAAGATTTCCACTATACAGAGGATAGCAAAAGTCATCCCTATGCCAATTACCTGGAATAAGAGTCCAAGCACTTCTTCCCACTGCATACTGGGCTGTAGTTTTACCAATTGCCTAAGTCTGATGAGACAGAACACACTCATATTCAATAAGTTATGAAAAGCAGGTTTATTATCTACAGATAGGCTGCGAAGGACAAAAGAAGCCTAGAATCCATTGTGAGAAGGTTCCCCAAGGCTCAAGAAAGCTACCTCGGGTGGATGGAGTCTTGACTGCATTTGCCCCACTTGAACTACAGCTGAAGGACCCCAAAAGACATTCTTCTTGGGGTTATATACCTCTGGGATCACATGACTTACTGGGCAAAGCTTTGAGGGACATCCTGCATTCAACAAAAGAAGCCTAGAATCCATTGTGAGAAGGTTCCCCAAGGCTCAAGAAAGCTACCTCGGGTAGATGGAGTCTTGACTGCATTTGCCCCACTTGAACTACAGCTGAGGGACCCCAAAAGACATTCTTCTTGGGGTTATATACCTCTGGGATCACATGACTTACTGGGCAAAGCTTTGAGGGACATCCTGCATTCAGAGCAGAGAAGAACAAAGCCTGGCCTGTCCCAGGCAGTACCTACCTAATTCAAGATGATACA